>NC_046155.1:174988772-175188440 GCF_011064425.1 Rattus rattus | reverse complement strand
AACCATAACAAAGTTACTAGTGAAGTTTTGTATAGATAAACTCAGTCAATATTTTAGCTTCTGTCTTAGTACCGATAATAAATTGTTAGTTCCCTTTTTATGACCTTAATTGGTTTACAACCTCTTGGAATGTGCTCTGGGTAGGAGAAATTCTGGTTATCTAAGAGCAATTAACTGGTGACACTTGGGAGACTGGCAGAGTTCTCATTGCAGTTTTGACTACCAGGGAAAACCCCATTAGTAGTCATACTATAAAAGAGTTTAATAATCACTGACATAATTTTAGGAACTCTTATAGGATCATCATTAAGACTTAAAAATCATCTCTTTGTGTATACAGCATCACTACAAGACAGGTACATCTTCATAGCTCTGCAGAGATGTGCTGCAAAGGGATGGGCTATTACTTAGTGATTGTTATATATGTTTAATAATAACAGGAAAAGCATATTAATAGCAGAAACCTTTCCTAAAATGAATTCCCTTATAGCCTTGCTTAATAAGGGCAAACCTGTGGCAGATTATATAATAATCTGAAGCAGGTTGTCTCAGGAAGATCACCTGCTACTTATAAGCTTGGCCCATTATGGCTCCCAACATCTTACCATTAAGTGCAGGTGAGGGGAAATGGAACTCTGTCCCACCTGCTTCTGCAGACAAGAGGAAAACCACTATCTGCTTGGACTCAAGACACCACTGACAGTAATGCAAATGATAAAAACTGGGGAAGGAATTGGAGTGATTGCTTAGTATTTTCTGCCACTTGGGTCTACTGTTGAGCCGGTTTCTAAGACTATAACCCTATATCAATGACAAATGGACTAAGTTAAATGGCTTGTTTTCTAGTGATCTGAGCTCAGACTGGAATGTACCAGCAGAGGAGTGGGGGAACTGGGTAGATAAAGAAAGAACGTTACTTCTGATGTCCCAGGAACTGATTTCTAATGCTCAAAAGTAATCAGGTGATGACAAAGAAAAAGGAGAGAGAATGCCAACTGGACAATCTAAAATGAAAATAAAAAAAAAAAACAGAAAAAAAGAAAAAAGAAGCAAGGTGAAAACAACTATTTCATACAGGATACAGAAGAGCTCGAAAAGGACATTAGAGAAGAGATGCTGGTGACTACTTGCAAAGCAATTCCAAACTGGGATAACATTTGTTCCCTGAAGACCATGAGTACTATTGATCCAGCTGAAGTAGAGGTTAAAAATGAACAGTGTATCCAGACTCTTCTGCCTACTATTTCTGCTGAGCTCTTCTCAACTGCCACAGATATTACAAGGTTCACAGACAAACGCAAGTCAAATATGAAGCAAAACAGTGTGCCTCCCTCACCTGTGTCACAGACCAGGTCTGAAACTAACTGCCAATCTCCAAAACAAATAAAAGAGAAGAAAAAAGCAAATGGGAAATGTGATATTTTTGTCTTGAATTGGATATGTGTTTACAAATACTGTCTTGAAGATTATGTTCTCTATGCAATAAGTTTGTAAACATGTACTGAACTGTATATAAATTTAAACCAAGTTTTAAAACAAAAATGAACAAAAACACCATAAAATGGAATGAAAGGAAAATTAATTTATGAAATTAAGTTGTCAACATAATATATCCTATAGTGCTGGAAGACACTTGGGAGAGTCTTTTCAATTGAATGAGAATGATCTTAATTTAAGAATATTATCCTGGTTTTACAACAGTTCTCTGTTTACAACTGATTGTGCCTTGTCTCATCTGCAGTTTAGGAATAATGGATTCTGATTAAAGAGAAGGCTTCCTAGAAACCAGTATGCAAGTCCTTGGGTCTTATGAATGACCTTAGACGATTTCAATCGGTTTTAGACTTAATTCAAAGTGCTTTGATCAAATGCATAATCTTCCATATCTTATGTATTTGTTGTAGTGATTTGTATTAAAGAATCAGAAGTGCAAATAGAAGTCATTTATCATTTGTTTAACTAACTGCCTTGGATTAGTTTACAGTTCTTTAAAAGTTAAAGCAGTAAAAAAAATGCAATTGACTGACCCTTGTATTACTTATAAGTTATTTTTGATAGTCTTACATTACTTGAATTATTTAAAGCAAGAGTATATTTTAAATGAAGAAAAGTAAACTATATTATTTATTTGATACATACAAGGCTGAGACTAGCAAACAATGCTCTTGTTTATGATTTGAAGACTTTTCAGGCAAAATCCAAATTAAATTTTCCCCTTCCCTACCAAATTCCCAGTGTCTACTCTTTGTTGTTAGTACATGTTTTACCTTAAGGATGAAGTAATTCACAGTTTTTGAGCATGTGAGAAAGAGTGGAAAAGTAGTCAGACAGCTTTAATTGACATTGTCTTGAGACCTCCAGTTACCAGGAATACATTTTTTAACTGCCTTAACCTGCACTGCATTGGATATGCACCAATTTCTTGAATGCAATTCATGATTTTACAAAAAATTTCATTTGGCTTGAAATTGTGTTGATTTAAATGTCACTATTTTTAGGCACTGTGCGGTCCCTAGGAAACCTGTAGGCCTCTCTGTAACTGCAAATAGTGCATGCATGGCCATGTACACTGTAAATAGCAGCTTGTTTCCTGGTGGCACCTGGGATGATACTGTTTAAAAGCTATGACCAAGGGTCATAAATACTGTCACTTATATTTGTCTATAGCCTGAGCTACTGTCCTCATGGATCAGTATTAGGGTGTGCATTCAATAAACCATCCCTGTTGGACTAAGACTGGTGTTTGTGTGGTTTGTGGGCAACTCTTGGCGTCCTAGTAATCTTAAATACTATGTGAGCATGAGCCTGACTTTGCTCTATGGCTTTACCTCCCCAGTGCTGGGGATACAGGACTGTTCTACTTCTTCAAGCACTCTTTTTATTATTTTTGTTTGTTTGTCTGTTTTGTCATGTCCTTTAGATGTAGTCTCTCTATATATAGCCCTAGTTTTATTGAGCTTGCTAAGTAGATTGGACTGGTTTCATAGTCACAGAGATTTTTCTGCTTCTCCATCCTGAGTGCTGAAATTAAAGTTTGAGACATGTTGCTATGTTTCCTAATTGCTGATTTTTTTAAACGTGTGAGATTATTTCAAGTGGATAGAAAATTTGCAGAAAAGTGAATAAGAACTTTTCTCATTCCATTTTACTCAGACTAGCTGGGACTCTGTTCTGGCTGTGTGAACATTCTGAAGGCAGAATGCTTGCCTTTCAAGAACTCATACCTAGCATGGTTTATACTATATGCCAAAAAAGAGCTTATAATTTAATTTCCTCCCCCAAACAGTATTACACCATATAAGCCCAGACGAACTGTCAAATCCAGACTATGATACCCCTGTAGCAACATTATCTCATCTCTTAGCAACTCTCACATTTTCCCAATAATCACAATGCCACCTTTTGTGCCAAAAAGAAAGAAAGCATTCTAGTGAAATTATAAGCCAGAATTAAATGTATTTTTAGCAACCTTCCTTTAGAGTATGTTTAAATCCAAATTTTATTTACTGGAAAACAGATTCCATAATAAGAAAAGCTACTGCCTAGAAGATATACAAAATGAGAACAAAACATCCTCAGATGTTTTGGAGCTGGTTACCACATAATAATTTCTCTAATATGCAGAGAAAGCTCACAGACAATTCAGTAGATGAGAGGCTAAGAATTAAGTCAGGGAAGACGGAAAATAATGTTCAGGTTGATAAAAAGAAAAGTAATAAAAATTGTCCCTTTTTGGAAATGGGAAACTAAAAGTAAAATTGAGATCTGAATGAAACCTTAAAAGTGTGGATACAGACCATGTAAATGCACCTGAGCCTGGTGCTCCTGGCTTATGGTGTCACAGTTTAAAGAACAGCATTAAAGCCAGAACTGGAACTTTTCCCTGTGTGGTTTCATCTGTTAACATGTCTTCTCTCACCATAGAGGTGATGCAGCTCTTAGCAGCTCAACGGGTTATTAGGATGTGCATACTACAGAGGACCAGATGACCACATGCAAAACTGATTTTTTCTTTGCCCCAATTTTTTCTATAAAAATTTATTATAAATTAAGTGTGTTAGTAATGTAACTGCTCTAGATAACAGAAGAAGCCAGAGATATATTTTCTTGAAGAAATAAGTATATACAAGAAGCTTAATTTTACACAAAGTATTTTGATGTACCTTCTAGAGAAAGTGGATGTTATTGATCATGACTAATGGGTAAAATGAACCGACCGGGCCACAGGCCTGTGGTAGTAGGTTTTAGTTACTTTTTAATTTAATTCATTGTACAAACTAAGAGATGACAATGTGGTATTTTCATATATGTGCATTATGTGCTTCTGTCATATTCATCCATTCAGTATCTCATCTGTTACCATTTTATGTTCTCTAGATTTATGCCTCATCTCAGAAATTCCTATTTTATTCTGGTTCACATAATAGAAAATGTACCATTTGCCTTTCTTAGGCTAATTTTCTTAAGGCGACCTCCATTTCCATAATTTTTAGGACATTTTCAGACCAATGGTGACATTTGGAGGACTGTAATGTCAACATATGAGAACAATAGCTTGGAGCTGGAGAGCTGGCTCAGTGGTTAAAAGCATGTAGTCATTTTCTAGAAGATCCAGGGTTTATTTTTAGCATTCAATAATTGTTTAAAACTATGAGTAACTTCAGTCCTAAAGGGTCCAATGCCCTCTTCTGATGTTGTCAGGTATTTTATGCATATGGTATAGACAAACATGCAGGAAAAAATACCCATACATATAAAATAAAAACGAACACAGTTTCCTGAGACATAACATAATGTCTTCCCTATTTTATCATCATTTACATACTGTTTACTGATATGTAGAGATTAATAAACTGTGATAAATCTATATATTTCTGTAGATAAATTTATTTTAAAAATTATGCATTACTGGATTTTAAAGTCTGTAAGGAAAATACTCTGATCAAATGACTAGTGAGTTCTCCACACTGAAAAAGTTAGTTACTGGAGGATTGGTGTTCTCATACTATTGTCTTAGTATCCTCCGACAGATAAAAAGATTATCCATACTTAGAAATAAAGAGACAACTAGGGTTCATGTCATACTTGAAGGTTGCCATCTTCTACCACAGCAGGGTAAACACAGGCTGGAATTCAACTTCCTATTGCTAATGAGACCAAAGGGGCAAAACGCGGGAAAGCATATATCTAGAAACAGAAATACACTTAACTCTCCATAGCTTCGGGTATGTGGAGTAGGTTGTAAAGATAACCACAGTAGAAGAGAATTAGTAAGAGACTACAAATGTGCACAGCTGGATGAGGATTGTTTGGGCAGCTCTGTCTTCAGAAGAGATTTTCAGAAAGTTCTGAGTACTGTGGCTATACTTTATTTGTCTCGTGTCTGTAGAGGATATATACCATGGAGATACTTGAGCAGGACATGAGTCCCAGACACAGTCCTTAAGAGAGGCACAGTAAGGACATATGAGGTGTAGTTGCCCCACTGCCAGAAGCAAGCAATGAGCAGTACCAATGAACTCATCCTGTTAAGTCACATTTTTATTGTACCTGGGGCCTGACATTCTTGCTGGAGTCAAGATGTTTATAAGCCAGTGCACAAGCTACCTCTGTGATTAAGAGTGACCAATGTACTTGGTGGCTCTGGGTTTCACCTTCATCCACCTGGAGTTGCTGGGGCTGATTGTGATTGCCTGGTAGCTAGTCAGTAGACAAATGTTATACACAGACATCCAGTGTTATTCAGTACCAATTTATAGGCAGTATCATCCAGGAAATCCTTAAATCCGAAATCTAGCCTTGTCTGTGGAATACCTTTTGAGATGATAGTTGAATAGTTGGCAAAAGTCATTTGCTCTATAATCACATCTTTGGACATTAAATGCTTCCCAGTTAATAGGAAAAAGGCTTACAAAAGCGTTAATTGTGAAGCATTCCCATTGAAATCTGGGGGAAGGGGAAAATGCCCACTGCCACATTTGCAGTAGCCATTTATATTCCTATTTCAAAAAATAAATCTAATCGGATCAACAGACCATAGAAATGCATTGAGTGTGCATTATTTCATGAAGTTAGTTTAAATAAAATAGCCATTACTTCACTGTATTTATGTAGCTTTCACTGAAGAAATGTCTAAAATTTTAGACTTCTTTATAGAAGTAGATGTCCTCTATTATTTAAATGCAAAGTAAAGTAATAGATATGTCTCTTAAAGATTAATATTTTCACTAGATGCAGTGGCATAAGCCTCAATCCTAGCATCCAAGGGGCAGAGGCAGAGACAGACAGATCAATGAATCAGAGGTTAACCTTGACTACCAACTCACTTATAGGAAAGCCAGGTTACATTCAGAAAAACCCTGTCAGAAAGAAAGAACGAAAGAAAGGAAGGAAGGAAGGAAGGAAGGAAGGAAGGAAGGAAGGAAGGAAGGAAGGAAGGAAAGAGAAAAGAAAGGAAAATTTGTTTTCATTAGTTTTAACTAAATACTAATGATTTTTCAAGGAGAAACTTTTAGAATATGCCATCATTTCATGAATTAATGTGACTGAAATTCAAACTCCATCAAAAGAAACAACAAAATATATTGAGTAGTTATATATTCACATTTTACAAAGATTAATTGTAGCTAAGACTTATTTTGTTTTTAATTATGTTTGCTGGGGGAGGTTGAATGTAAGTATGAGGGTCAACAGAGGCCATAGGCATGAGATCTTCTACAGTTCAATTTATAAATGTTAGACACTGGCCGGAGCTAGGTGCTGAACTCAGGTTCAACATAAAAGCATTATGTACCTCTCACATGACTCCACCATAAAGAAAATATTTAAAACTAATTTTGGAAAAATGTAACATATAAAACAAATGAGGAATGGATTCACACTTGGATAAATTTCCTACAAACATCTCAGAAATGTCCAAAGTTTATGCAAAATGAAATACATCACCCTCCAAAATTAAGGAAATACAATGAGGGATGCAAATCAAAGTGGCAACGTGAGGTCATATTCTGTGTAGATCAGGTAAAAGTCAAAACAAATTAACCCGAATAAAAGCAGGAGATCTGATGGACCCACAGACACAAAACGGCTCCTTCAAACAGGAAATACAAATATATACACTCAAGCATACACACATAAAATAAAAATTCTTGAAAGGCAGATCCAGTGGCAGAGATATTTGTCAGAGCTCAGCTTCCTAAGAACTGTGGAGAATGAAGACAAGAGGATGGTATGTTCTTCAAAGTAACCTTTCCTGGAGAACAAATTGTTAACCAAGAAAGTCTGTAACAAATAAGATGGAAGGTAAGACACCATAGCCCCACACACTGGCACCCACTAACATGCTGGATACACAAACACACAAGAAACATAAAACAAGAGAAACAGATCTTTATTTACTACTGGGAAATCCAATAACAGCCAGTATTTAGGTACTTGGAAAACTTTAGTAAACAGACAAAAACTTCATTTTTAACTTCACATGCCAATGGCATGGGACAACACATGGAAGGAACAATCTAAATATTAAATGAATCATCCTCACTGGTTAACTATTACTGAGAAGCTACATGCTACTTCATGTGCAGATGAGACACTGAGGATGAGTGAAGCCCTACCTGTCTCTGGTGAGTAAGGTCCACCGTTCATTCTGATTTGTGGAACTTCCTCAGGTGACGGTGGTACGTGGATGACTGGCGGAAGCTACTATTACACAGAGAGCAGGAGTAAGGCTTCTCTCCTGTGTGGATTCTCTCATGAGCCTGCAGGTTGGTCTTGTATCTGAAGGCCTTTCCACATGAACTGCATGTGAAAGGCTTCTCTGCCTTGTGTATGGCCTCATGAACCTGAAGTTCTGACTCCTCATAAAAACCTACCTGGCATTCCTTACAGAAAAACGGTCTCTCCTTTCTGTGTGTTTTCTGGTGGATGGAGAGGTTGCAGGGATATTTGAAGGTTCTGGAACATTCCTCACATTTATATGGTTTGGGGTCTCTCTGGAGTCTCTCCTGGTAACCCTCAAAGGTGGAATTTACCTCATAATTCTGGAAAAGGGGGACAGGCTTAGGAGTAGGCTGCTCTGCCCTGGAAAGGAACCCTGGTACCTTCATAGGGACTACTTCAGAAGAAGCTGCCCATAGGGACTCTTGCAGGGACCTGGAGGTACCGCACACTGCAATTCTTAAATCCTGTGGCACTCCATAAGAAACACCTTCCATATCAGGCTCAGAATACTGCTCTCTCTGGATAATAAAAATGGAATCCTCCTCATTTGTGAGACTAATACCACCGTTTACATCAGTAGTGTTGTGGCCATCCCCAATGTCCTCAGACTGTTCTGTCAGTGAGAGAAACACTGGTTTTGCCTCCATAAGGACATCTTCAGAAGAAGGTGCTCTCAGGGACCTTTCCTGAAACCTCGAAGTACCTTGACTTGCTCTTCTGACAACCTGTGGGATTTCATATAAAACATCCCCCTCTTCAGGCTCTTGATACTGCACTCTCTGGAGAGTGAGGAGGGAATCCCTCATGGTTCCTATACTATTAACACTGCCATTTCGAACACTAGCATTCCAGGGAGTTTGGCAGTTTTCTGTATTTTCATATCCTGTGAAAATAAGACAGCCAGTGAAATTGTGCACAAGTAAGGATCCACACAACATCCCTCTTCTGTCCAGCCTTCTGACTCACCTGTTGCCGTATCTTTGGGGATAGCCAAGAGTGACCTTACATTCTCTTCTGTTGGAGTTGCTGCTGCTTTCTGTTGCTCCAAATGTGTGATGACTTCTTTTAAGGGCATGTTCTCAGAAAAGAGGGCTTCCTGCCCATGCATACAAACATGGACCTGTAAACAAAACCAGGTGACCACTGTAAGCCTCTACTTTAACATGTAGCTTCTGGTCAATGATGGACCAGCCTGACTCCATCTCAAGGTTAGAAACCTTATTACAAGGTCAAAATAGAATCATTGCTGGTATTTTGTAAAACTTGAATTTGACCATGTCTGAAATTTAACATTTTCTAAAGCCTATATACTCTGACCATGTCCTGACCTCCACTCTAGTAAGTTTTGAAAGGTTCAGCCAAATTCCTATATAAACAAAAAAGTCCCCAAGTCTTGGATTGCCTCTAGTCTTGCAGGTTTAAAGCTATATAACCCCACTGTCTGTGGGTTCACTATTTTCTCAAAGCCAAATTTTGAAAAATGGCCTTGTCTGACATAAAATAGGGCTTGCTTAATTCAAGCAAAAAAAAAATGTGTGATTGTTTTTATTCTCATACATTCTGTGAACTTAACTATCGGTGATTGTAATTTTCAGTCTTGAATCACAGGATTTCGACATATACTCTGCAGTAGATACCACTTTGGTGTCTTGGCCTCAGACAGACAATTATTAATTTCTGACTTGGAACCCCACGGCCTTCCATTTTCATTCTCAAGTCTATCCTGACTTCCATCCTGGTAAGATACATTTTGAAAGGTTCAGTCTAATTCCTACATAAAAATACAGCACCCAAATCTTGGAAAGCTCTGGCCTTTCAGCATTTTAAGCCATATAAACCCCACTGTCTCTTTCTTCATTGCTATTTTCTCAAAGCCCACTTACGAGAGATGACCCTGTGTAAAAGAAAATAAAACTTGTTTAATTCAACCAACAATTTGGGTGATGGTCTTTACTCATTTACTCAGTGGGATTAACTATGTGCGATTATCATTTTCTGCCTGAATCCTCAGGATCTCTACATATTTTGTGCAGTGGATGCCCCTTTTATGTCTTAGCATCATACAGGCAACTGTTGCTTTCTGTCTAGAAACCTCATGATGCTCCATATTCATTCTAAAGTAGCTAAGACTTTCCTGTCTCCCAACTCTAGCCATTGTTTGTCAGTGGACCCACCATATCTGTCACTTCACTTTTCTGAGTGGGCTCTATTTCTAATACCTATATTTTTTGTCCCTTCCATTAAATACTAGCCCTAGACAACTACCATTGTTCAAAGAAATTCTTGACAAGAAAGCTTTAATTTGAGGGGGGCATAGTTTATTTATTATTAAGTCTTTAACAAAACTCGCACTTGTCTGAAACAAGCCTACACTTAATGAATGTTGACAAAAGAAGAAGCACACTGCTTCTGATCTTAGGAACAGGACTGGATATTGTGGCAGTAGTTTACTTGGAATTCAGTTTCAATCATGAAATTTTGAATTTAAAATAAAGTTCAGGAGTGTTCAACAAAGAATAAAACAAGAATCTTGCTGATCCCGGCCCACAGCTCACTGCTGCCAAACCCCTTGGGACAGAGAGCTCACCACCGGGACAGGTAGGCACTCCTGAGACTACAGAGCAGGAGAGACCACCAATACTGCCCACGACTGCCCACATCCCTGGCTCAAGAAGAAACTGTATGCGGACTCTGGGACCCGGAAGATAGGGGCACTCGAACAGCAGATCCCCCAGAGGCCAGACACCTCCCTGACCTGAAGGGACCATCAACAGTTCTCTGCACCCAAATCCCGTGGGAGGGAGAGCTAAACCTTCAGAAGGGCAGACACACCTGGGAAGCCAGAAGAGACTACACTCTGCCCAAATTTCTGACTCCAGAGGAAAACACCTAACACCATCTGGGACCCTGGAGCAAGGGGGCCCTGGGAAAAGGCATCGCAGGCCCTCTTGGTTGCCACTCTAACCAAGAGCTCAAAAGCAGCACCCCACGAGCAACTTGAGCCGCGGTACCACAGGTAAGACCAACTTTTCTGCTCCAAACGACCTGCCTGGTGGACTCAGGACACAGGCCCACAGAACAGCTGAAGACCAGTAGACAGGAAAGACTATACACCTGAAAGGAGAACACTCTGTCCCCATAACTGGCTGAAAGAAAACAGGAAAACAGGTCTACAGCACTCCTGACACACAGGCCTATAGGACTGTCTAGCAACTGTCAGAAATAGCAGAACAAGGTAACATCAGAGATAACCTGATGGCAAGAGACAAGCGCAGGTACCCAAGCAACAGAAACCAAGACTACATAGCATCATCGGAGCCCAATTCCCCACCAAACCAAACTCTGAATATCCAAACACACGAGAAAAGCAAGATCTAGATTTAAATTCACATTTGATCATGATGATGGAGGACTTCAAGAAAGACATGAAGAACTCCCTTAGAGAAACGCAGAAAAACATAAATAAACAAGTAAAAGCCTATAGAGAGGAATCACAAAAATCCCTGAAAGAATTCCAGGAAAACACAATCAAACAGGTGAAGGAATTAAAAGTGGAAATAGAAGCAATAAAGAAAGCACAAAGGGAGACAACCTTGGACATAGAAAACCAAAGGAAGAGACAAGGAGCCATAGATATAAAAATAACCAACAGAATACAAGAGATAGAAGAGAGAATCTCAGGAGCAGAAGATTCCATAGGAATCATCAACACAAAGGCCAAAGAAAATGTAAAACGGAAAAAGCTACTGGTCCAAAACATACAGGAAATCCAGGACTCAATGAGAAGATCAAACCTAAGGATAATAGGTATAGAAGAATGAAGACTCCTAGCTCAAAGGCCAGTAAATATCTTCAACAAAATCATAGAAAAAAACTTCCCTAACCTAAAGAAAGAGATGCCCATAAACATACAAGATGCCTACAGAACTCCAAATAGATTGGACCAGAAAAGAAACTCCTCCATTCACATAATAGTCAAAACACAAAATGCACAAAAGAAAGAAAGAATATTAAAAGCAGTAAGGGAAAAAGGTCAAGTAACATATAAAGGCAGAACTCTCAGAATCACACCAGACTTCTCACCAGAGACTATGAAAGCCAGAAGATTCGGGACAGATGTCATACAGACCCTAAGAGAACACAAATGCCATCCCAGGTTACTGTATCTTGCAAAACTCTCAATTAAAATAGATGGAGAAACCAAGATATTCCATGACAAAACCAAATTTACAAAATATCTTTCTACAAATCCAGCACTACAAAGGATAATAAATGGTAAAGCCCAACAAAAGGAAGCAAGCTACACCCTAGAAAAAGCATGAAACTAATCATCTTGGCAACAAAACAAAGTGAAGAAAAGCACACAAACATAATCTCACATCCAAATACTAATATAACAGGAAGCAACAACCACTATTCCTTAATATCTCTCAACATCAATGGTCTCAACTCTCCAATAAAAAGACACAGATTAACAAACTGGATAGGCAATGAGGACCCTGCATTCTGCTGCCTACATGAAACACACTTCAGAGACAAAGACAGACACTACCTCAGAGTGAAAGGCTGGAAAACAACTTTCCAAGCAAATGGTCTGAGGAAGCAAGCTGGAGTAGCCATTCTAATATCAAATAAAATCAATTTTCAACTAAAAGTCATCAAAAATGATAAAGAAGGACACTTCATATTGATCAAAGGAAAAAGCCACCAAGATTAACTCTCAATCCTAAATATCTATGCTCCAAATACAAGGGCACCTACATACATAAAAGAAACCTTACTAAAGCTCAAAACACACATTGCACCTCACACAATAATAGTAGGAGATTTCAACACCCCACTCTCATCAATGGACAGACAATGGAAACAGAAATTAAAGAGAGACATAGACAGACTAAGAGAAATCATGAAGCAAATGGACTTAACAGATATTTATAGAACATTCTATCCTAAAACAAAAGGATATACATTCTTCTCACCACATCACGGTACTTTCTCCAAGACTGACCATATAATTGGTCATAAAACAAGCCTCAACAGATATAGAAATAATCCCATGCATCCTGTCAGACCACCATAGGCTAAACCTGGTCTTCAATAACAATAAGGGAAGAACGCCCACATATACATGGAAGTTGAACAATTCTCTACTGAATGATAACTGGTCAAGGAAGAAATAATGAAAGAAATTAAAGACTTCTTAGAATTTAATGAAAATGAAGGTACAACATACCCAAACTTATGGGACACAATGAAAGCTGTGCTAAGAGGAAAACTCACAGCTCTGAGTGCCTGCAGAAAGAAACAGGAGACAGCATATATCGGCAGCTTGACAGCACACCTAAAAGCTCTAGAACAAAAAGAAGCAAATACACCCAGGAGAAGTAGAAGGCAGGAAATAATCAAACTCAGAGCTAAAATCAACCAAGTAGAAACAAAAAGGACCATACAAAGAATCAACAGAACCAAAAGTTGGTTCTTTGAGAAAACCAACAAGATAGATAAACCCTTAGCCAGACTAAGGAGAGGACACAGAGAGTGTGTCCAAATTAACAAAATCAGAAATGAAAAGGAGACATAACTACAGAATCAGAGGAAATTAAAAAAAATCATCAGATCCTACTACAAAAGCCTATATTCAACAAAACTTGAAAATCTGCAGGAAATGGACAATTTCCTAGACAGATACCAGGTACCAAAGTTAAATCAAGAACAAATAAACCATTTAAACAATCTCATAACTCCTAAAGAAATAGAAGCAGTCATTAAAGGATTCCCAAACAAAAAGAGCCCAGGTCCAGAAGGCTTCAGTACAGAGTTCTATCAGACCTTCATAGAAGACTTCAAACCAATACTATCCAAACTATTCGACAAAATTGAAACAGATGGAGCACTACTGAATTCCTTCTACGAAGCCACAACTACTCTTATACCTAAACCACACAAAGACCCACCAAAAGAAGAGAACTTCATACCAATTTCCCTTATGAATATCGATGCAAAAATACTCAATAAAATTCTTGCACACCAATTCCAAGAGCACATAAAAACAATCATCCATCATGATCAAACAGGCTTCATCCCAGGCATGCAGGGTTGGCTTAATATATGGAAAATCATCCAGGTAATCCACTATATAAATAAACTGAAAGATAAAAACCACATGATCATTTCATTAGGTGCAGAGAAAGCATTTGAGAAAATCGAACACCCCTTCATGATAGAAGTCCAGGAAAGGATAGGAATTCAAGGCCCATACCTAAACATAGTAAAAGCCATATACAGCAAACCAGTCACTAACATTACACTAAATGGAGAGAAACTTGAAGCAATCCCACTAAAATAAGGGACTAGACAAGGCTGCCCACTCTTTCCCTTACTTATTCAATATAGTTCTTGAAGTTCTAGCCAGAGCAATCAGACAACAATAGGAGATCAAAGGATACAGATTGGAAAAGAAGAAGTCAAAATATCACTATTTGCAGATGATATGATAGTATAATTAAGTGATCCCAAAAGTTCCCCAGTGAACTACTAAACCTGATAAACACCTTCAGCAAAGTGGCTGGGTATAAAATTAACTCAAATAAATCAGTAGCCTTCCTCTACACAAAAGAGAAACAAGCCGAGAAAGAAATTAGGGTAACAACACCCTTCATAATACTCCCAAATAATATAAAATACCTCGGTGTGACTTTAACGAAGCGAGTTAAAGATCTGTACGATAATAACTTCAAGCCTCTGAAGAATGAAATTGAAGAAGACCTCAGAAGATGGAAAGATCTCCCATGCTCATGGATTGGCAGAATTAACATAGTAAAAATGGCCATTTTACCAAAAGCGATCTACACATTCAATGCAACAAATACCAATCCAATTCTTCAGAGAGTTAGACAGAACAATTTGCAAATTCATCTGGAATAACAAACAACTCAGGATAGCTAAAACTATCCCCAACAATAAAAGGACTTCTGGGGGCATCACTATCCCTTACCTCAAGCAGTATTATAGAGCAATAGTGATAAAAACTGCATGGTATTGGTACAGAGACAGATAGACCAGTGGAATAGAACTGAAGATCCAGAAATGAACCCACACACCTGTGGTCACTTGATCTTTGACAAAAGAGCCAAAACCATTCAATGGAAAAAAGATAGCATTTTCAGCAAATGGTGCTGGTTAAACTGAAGGTCAGCATGTAGAATGCAGATTTATCCATGCTTATCACCCTGTACAAAGCTTAAACCAAGTGGATAAAGGACCTCCATATCAAACCAGATACACTCAAACTAATAGAAGATAAAGTGGGGAAGCATCTGGAACACATGGGCACTGGAGAAAATTTCCTGAACAAAACACCAATGGCTTATGTTCTAAGATCAAGAATCAACAAATGGGATCTCATAAAAGTGCAAAGCTTCTGTAAGGCAAAGGACACTGTTGTTAGGACAAAATGGCAACCAACAGATTGGGAAAAGATCTTTCCCAATCCTACAACAGATAGAGGGCTTATATCCAAAATACACAAAGAACTCAAGAAGTTAGACCGCAGGGAGACAAATAACCCTATTAAAAAATGGTTTCAGAGGTAAAGAAAGAACTCACAGCTGAGGAATGCCGAATGGCTGAGAAACACCTAAAGAAATGTTCAACATCTTTAGTCATAAGGGAAATGCAAATCAAAACAGCCCTGAGATTTCACCTCACACCAGTGAGAATGGCTAAGATCAAAAACTCAGGTGACAGCAAATGCTGGTGAGGATGTGGAGAAAGAGGAACACTCCTCCATTGTTGGTGGGATTGCAGACTGGTACAACCATTCTGGAAATCAGTCTGGAGGTTCCTCAGCAAAGTGGACATTGAAGTACCTGAGGACCCAGCTATACCTCTCTTGGGCATATACCCAAAAGATGCCCCAACATATAACAATGACACGTGCTCTGCTATATTCATAGCAGTCTTATTTATAATAGCCAGAAGCTGGAAAGAACCCAGATGGCCTTCAACAGAGCAATGGACACAGAAAATTTGGTACATCTACACAATGGAATATTACTCAGCTATCAAAAACAATGACTTTATGAAATTCATAAACAAATGGAGGGAACTGGAAAATATCATCCTCAGTATGGTAACCCATTCACAGAAAAACACACATGGTATGCACTCATTGATAAGTGGCTATTAGCCCAAATGCTTGAATTACCCTAGATGCACAGAACACATGAAACTCAAGAAGGATGATCAAAATGCAAATGCTTAACTCCTTCTTTAAAAGGTGAACAAGAATACCTTTGGCAGGGAACAGGGAGACAAAGTTTAGAACAGAGGCAGAAGGAACACCCATTCAGAGCATGCCCCACATGTAGCCCATAGATATACAGTCACCAAACTAGATAAGATGGATGAAGCAAAGAAGTGCAGGCCGACAGGAGCCGGATGTAGATCTCTCCTGAGAGACACAGCCAGAATACAGGAAATACATAGGCAAATGCCAGCAGCAATCCACTGAACTGAGAATGGGACCCCCCTTGAAGGAATCAGAGAAAGGACTGGAAGAGCTTGAATGGGCTCGAGACCCCATATGAACAACAATGCCAACCAACCAGAGCTTCCAGGGACTAAGCCACTACCCAAAAACTATACATGGAATGACCCTTGGCTCCAACCTCATAGGTAGCAATGAATAGCCTAGTAAGAGTGGAAGGGGAAGCCCTTGGTCCTGCCAAGACTGAACCCCCAGTGAACGTGATTGTTGGGGGGAGGGTAGTAATGGGGGGAGGATGGGGAGGGGAAGTCCATATAGAAGCTCAGGGGGAGGGGTTAGGGGGATGTTGGCCGGAAAACCGGGAAGATGAATAACAATCAAAATGTAAATAAGAAATACTCAAGTTAATAAAGATAAAAAAATAAATAAAACTAAAAATAAACTATTTTTACTCTGAAAAAAAAGAATAAAACAAAATGAAATGAGAACTCATTTATAGAGTAAAAGAACTCCAACCAACAGTGTATGTGTTGGTGGGAGGGGGAGTGTTCCACACCTATCACTTCGCTAGAGAAAAAGAAATGAAATCAAAACTGAAATACATATGCATAGCCTCTTACAATGTGAGTATGGGACTTTATTTAAATGTGTATATTTTTTTAATCCCTTCCATTGAGTATTAGCCCTAGACAAGTATTCTTGACCACAGATGTTCTTAAGAAGAAAGCACTAATTTGGAACTCCCTGCCTCCCCAAATTAAAATTGAAAAATGTTCCATCATATGCAAATCTAGACCCTAGAAGAAGATCCAATGTATTTACATTTACCTTTTTTTAAGGCTTAAAAATTTGCACTGAAGCACCAGTATTCATCAAGGCATTGCTTATAAGTGTGTCCCTCTTGTGTGTGAATGTGAAAGCCGCATTTCAACATCAGAATCCTATTTGAAGCCTCAGTTTTCTGGACAGGGTATCTTACATTTATTAGCCAATATGGAAAGCAAGGTAGTCACTTCAATCCCCAAATTCTGCCCTTTATATACAGGGATTGAGAGAGCAAATCTTTTGGGTTCAGACTTCATTTTAGAGAACCTGACCTAAGATTGTACTCAAGTTAACTAACAGGCATGTACCTAGTACCAGTTTACAGGCTACCCCACAACAGGACCTGTTTCTACCAGGTTCCAGGTTACTCCCCAACAAAACCTGTATCTAGCACTAGTTTCCAGGTTATTCTCCTACTAATCTGCACCTCCAGGTTACAAGCGGCCCCTGATACTTCACTTTCTAATAACCACCAATCAGGCGGAAAACAGAAGTTACGTTTACGGGTTTAGTTCCCAGCATCAGTCAATTACGTTAAAGACCACAGTGACCCTTCAATCATATGTGTACCAGGATAAATAGCTCTTTCTTGCCTCTGTAAATGCTTGCCTAAAACTAGGCTCAGTGCTCTATTTTCCTGCTGGGTTAGGGTTGGTAGGTTGTCCAAGCTTGAGCTTGAATAAAGAGACCCTAATATAATTGCACTGGATTAGGCTCCTTCATGTTCTTTTGGGGTTCACGAATGTTTCATGGCACAACAGCATCAGAGACTAGTGCTAAAATCCAGATGTTTAGAGGTGAGCTGAGGTCCCAGCACAGTTCTCATGATTACAAAATGAGTATCTCCTTGACTGAGCCATCCTCCAGAAAGAAGGCATTTCCTTTAAAACCCTTAGATTCTTGCCCAAATGTCAACCTCCCAGTCTCTCTGACACTAGGTAAATATATCATATTTAATTAGAATCTTCAAACATTTGATTGAATCCTTTCTTATTTATTGGTGCTTATTTATAGTATTGTAAATTCAAGCATGCAATGGTTTTGGAGGGGGAAAAACAATCTCCCTAATAACAAAACTACAGCAATTTCTCAGTACTTTTTCCCCATTTCAAATGATTGTCTTTCCTTCCCACATAGCAATTTCTTACCCCAGGTACTTACCATAGCAGGAGGCTTCAAGCACTCATCAGTCAGACCCTGCATGAATCTCCCCATGTTTCTGCCACAGGATTTCCACTTCTCTGTCAAGGCAAACTTGTCCTTGCAATGTCCAGTGATGAGAAACTGCTCCAACACCAGTTGAGAAATCATCTGCTCCTTGCTCTGCTTTTCTGGCTGTAGCCAGGAGGTAAACATCTCCCAGAGTGTTTGCAGCTCCTGCTTTGCCAAGGAGCCATTGTTATTTGGGGAAATGTTGAACTGAACACTTGATGAATGAGAGATGTTTTCTCCCCACTGCACAGCAGAAGCATGAGTTGGAATAAACTCTGCATTGTCTAATTCAAGGTCATTTGACAATGACTTGGGCATAAAGGTTTCTCTGAACTGTGAAGCCATTGTGATGAGAATCCTCAGGAAATTTCAACTATGGCAATTTGGTATTTGTCTTCTGAGTTGAGGCCCTATTTCAGCAATTGGTGAATGTGTAAAAGCTATAAAGTAAAAAGGAAAGAGACACATAAGTAAAGACTCAACGGAAATTTGTCACAGTTAATTTACTAGTTACCTGCTAATTGCGTCACTACATCAGAGAAAATATCAAAAGACAGCTTTTCTGCTGAATGAATCACAGATGGAATCCTAACAGTCTCAGCTCAGTATCTCTAATACAATGCTTGAAGCTTCTCTTGAGGTGAACACATCCTAAGCAAGCAGAGTATGTCACTGTGGTCAAAAAGGAGAGTACCACACTGGAAGGGAATATCAAGATTGGCATTTATCTACCGTGACTTCTGATCCTGTGCTCTTATATATGGTTCATTCCAAAATTGTTAAATTTTTATCGTTTCTAGAGTTTTGGATCCCAGATGCTTCAATGAGGAAGGTCAAACCCTTGGAAGTGACAAAGGCAAGAGGCTCTCCTGAATGTGTCTGAATCATAACAAAGAAAGACAGGGGCTGAACAGGGCTCATCTTTGTAAGCAGAGCTAGACTTGTATTTTATTTGTCAGAAATATATGATGGTTGGCAGACATGATGTGACTACTGTAGTCTGGGTGGAATTAAAATGTTTTGGTCCAAAACTGATTATTTGTTCTTTCCTTTTCTGATTGTTTGTCTGTTCCTGTGTGTGTGTGTGTGTGTGTGTGTGTGTGTGTGTGTTTCCTTGTTTTTGCAAAAGGGTGTCTTGTAGCCTAATCTGATCATAAACTCACTAAGCAGTTGAAAATGCCTTTAAACTCCAATCTTAGTGCTCCACCTCCCCAGTGCTGGGGTTCTTTCACAAGAATCATTTTCTTTTAGGTTTTGGCTTTGGTTTTTGTGAGAAAGTGTCCCTCTAATGCTGGCTGTCCTAGAATTCCCCATGTAGACCAGGGTGGTCTGGAACTCACGGAGATCTGCCTGTTTCTATCTCCTGTATGCTGGGATTAAAGGGCTATGCCATCGATACTGGCTTTTTCCAAACATTCTAATATTTAGGTTGAATTATGGACCATTAAATTCAAGAGCTGAGAGATTAACCCGCAATACTTCAGACTGTAGCCTTATTTCAAAGAGTGCTGAACCTCTGTACAAAGTCAGAATTCTAAATACCATCAGCCCAAAGAGGAATAGCACCTCTGGGATGAAAAATTCTGAGGTCTAAAGTTCCTTAGACTACAATCTGAACAATCTGAATGTTGAAACCAGAAGTTGCATCTTTCATGAGAAGAAAACAATGTCACGTGTTTAGGTTAGAAAGGCAAATTCTGGGAATCAATTAGCTACAAGGTATACCAATATTTGAATTCAATGCAAAAATTCATCATTGGCTGAACTGCTATTTCCTGTTGGTGAATTTCTGAATTTTAATAAGTTAAGTTAACCTTGATCAGAAGAAGCATCCATATGAAAATAGTTGTTTTCATGAGCATAAAAAAAAACACATGCCTAGGGGGAAAAACCCATCCTCTCAGAGAAGAGGTGCAGGTAGGAGGTCCTGTGTGTGTTGTGCGGAGTGGGGAGCATCAATCAGGATGTAACATGAGTAAATAAATTAATGAGGGGAAAATACCATATGCCACTGAGTGTAACTATTTTCTTCCTGCTAACTAACTTTTTGTTTATTTAGTGCTTAGAATTAATTTTTACCTACCTGAAACAATACAAAACATGACACTGGAAAGATGGGAATTGAAAAAAAAATCAACATTTGTTTATATAGATTTCTAATCCTTGAGGAAAAAGGAATCTTTCAGTCACATCTCTTATATCTCAGGCTTTCCTTGAACTTGATACGCAGTCAATGATGACCTCAAACTTCTGATACTTGGGTATATACCTCCCAAATGCTGAGACTGCAGGTGAGAGGGGCACCAGGGATGATTTGGTATGAATTGAAACCCAGGGATTATGGAAGGCAAGCTGACCTACGGCCTCTGCTCTGTCAGACTTTTTTAAAAGAGCAGAACGATGTAAAAAAACAAAAAACAAAAAACAAAACAAACAAAAAAAAAACAATGTGAATCAATCAGCTCAGGAAGGGCCATGCTCTAAGGTAAAATTGCTTATCCATCCATCAGGGAGGTGTGCACAAGCTGTTAATCCCAGCACAAATTGTCCAGGATTATGAAACTATGTCTGTATTACCGGTTTGCATGGTAAACTTCTATTATTTTTTGTTGCATTTTTCTCAAATTCTTATGCTCATATTTTTGTTTGATCAATTTACCACAAAGGATATCTCACTTTTAAAGTTCTAAAGTGGAAAAAAAACAAAAACATGACCCACAGATTAACGCACCGTTTTTCCAAGCTCCAAGTACTCACTTGGGAATCAAACTTTTTCTGTCTGACTAATGTTTACTGGTAAAACATTTACGGATAAGAACACAACACACTGAGCACGAGAGATCGGCATAGGGGTGGAGGATAGGAGTACTACATTTGAGCCTTTAGAATCAGTTGCTGAAACCAACACAACACTCAGTGCAGGCCCAAAGGGATTCCGATAATTCCTACTTCTCTTACACAATTAGCAATGAACATTAAGCCAGAGAAAAGATTCAGCAAAGGATTATAAACCACCACGTTCATACCCAGCATTGACAATAGGCTGAGTGCAGCCTGCATCTGGCACTTACCACACAATGCCTCATTTCTATGAACTTTAACCAAACACTGTGGTGAAAACTGAAGAAAGCTGTTAGCACATGCCTTGGTATACACAAGCAAAATCCTAGAACCCCAAGACCGAGGAAGTTCATGTAAAAAACCCCACAGGGATGGTGGATGTTCAGCCCAGAGCAACATGATAAATTCATTTTTACTTAACTCTGTACGTCTATTTCTCTTGTTCATTCCTGAACTTAGGATAGGTACAGGGGAAATTCATGGAGTGACATCAAGACTAAGTACCTCACTGGAAGTGCTTTGGACCACCCTCAGCCCTTTGTCCCTTCCGGACTGTTACACACCTGGGCCGAAGCTGAAGAAGCCGCGTAGGCTGTTTTCCATAAACTTCGGGATCTTAGCGAGGGGCGCTGCTGCCGATGCATATGAGGCGTCTTTCAGAAATGTCGGAGTCTTACTGAGGAGAGTTGCTGGTGCGTGTGCAAAAGCCTTCTTAGGCGTTTTCCAGAAACTTCGGGGTCTTGGTGAGCGGGGGCTACAGTGACGTATAAGATTGTAGCTGCCTGCTGCTTTTCCTGATTGATCTGGGTATGGCATTCGTCCTGGCCTCCTTTTGCTCCATACAAGGGGTCCTGATGGACTGCTTTCTAGACAGGCAGGTGAAATGGTCACTCTTGGGCAGCTGGCTAATTGTAGGCCCACTATACCCAGGTTTCTGAGCCTTACAGACCGCTAGCCATCTTTAATCTTTTAATATTTAATTCATTTTAGTGTACGAGTGGGAAACACACATAACTGACCATCTCACAAAACACACACACACACACACACACACACACACAGACACGCGCGCGTGCGCACGCGCGCCCCCGTGCATGCCCCCATGCATCCCCCCCACGTAACAGGTAGCACACGCATAAACGCACATTTACATGTGCTTGCTCACGCATGTGTGGTGTGCGCATGCACTTTCACACTCACACGCACACACAAACCACAAAAACGCATCCACTCAGAGGCACACTGGAGAAACTACTGACTAAAGTCAACACTCCCTGGTTCTCAGATTTAAGTGTTTTTTAATCTCAGGAAAACTATTTTCATATGGATGCTTCTTATGATCAATGTTTCTACGACATTAAAATCCTGAATTTCATCAATGAAAAAGAATATTAATGCAGCCAAATAATGGGAATTTCTTCCACTGAACTCAAGCATTGATATACCTTGTGGCTTATTCCCAGAAATTGGATTTCTTAATCCTATCAGGTGACATTTTTTTTCTGTGAAATCACAGCTTGTGATTTCAACATTCAGATTTTTCAGTATTGTAATCTCAAGGACTTTGGTTGAAAGTTTTGCTTCATTTTGTTTGTTTGTTTGTTTCAGCTCTGATCTTCCAGCCTTCTCATTTGGGCTGATGACACTTAGGGTTCAGACTTTTGTGAAGAGGTTCAGAACTCTTTTGAAATAAGGCCACAGTCTAAGGTCTTTGAGGTTAATTCCTCAACTTCTGAATTTCAGGGCACATAATTTTACCCAACAATTAGAATTCTTGGAGAAACTGGCCCAGGCCTTTAATCCCAGCATAGAGGAGACAGAAGCAGGCAGATGTCTGCGAGTCCCACCATGCTCATCCAGGAGAGCCAGCTCTAGTGAGATACTTGCTCAGAAAAAAAAAAACTAAAAAAAAAAAAAAAAAAAGATTCTTGTGAGAGAATCCCAGCACTAGGGAAGTAAAAGACATAAGATTGGAGTACAAGGTCATTTTCGGTGAATTTTTGAGCAGAAAGACTAAATGATACCCTTTTGAGAAAAGAAGCGCGCGCGCGCGCGCGCGCGCACACACACACACACACACACGAGGAAAAGGAAAGAAAATAAAAAGAACTATTAAATAGTTGGGTTTTGGCCATAGCACTTGAAGTCTATCAGATTACTAATACAAACCCTTCTCTGCTTACAGAGATGAGCCCTGTCAGCTTCTGTGTTTGTTTGTTTGTTTGTTTGTTTGTTTGTTTGTTTGTTTCTGTTGTGATTCAGACACATTCAGGAGGGTCTCTGGCTCTTCCTCTCATTCCACCTCCAAGGGTCTGACCTTGTTTACTGAAGCATCTGGAACCTAAAACTCTCTAAAAACAATGAAAATTTAACAATTTTGGAATGAGTCATATGTGACAGCACAGGATTAGAAGTCACAGGAGATAAATGCTGTTAATTATGTGTCTCCTTTCTTTTTAACAAATAGCTGTCATACACTCACCAATTGTTAAAACAGGCCTCACCTCAGAAGACAAATACCAAATTGCCATAGTTGAATTTTTCTGAGGATTCTTAACACAATGGCTCCACGGTGCACAGAAACCTTTATGCCCAAGGCATCATCAAATCACTTTGATTTAGACAATACAGAGTTAATTCCAACCCAGGCCTCTGCTATGCAGTGGGGAGAAAACATCTCTCACTCACCAAGTGTTCAGTTTAATGTTTCCACAAATAACAATTGCTCCCTGGCAAAGCAGGAGCTGCAAACACTCTGGGAGATGTTTACCTCCTGGCAGCAGTCAGAAAAGCAGAGCAAAGCAGATGATTTCTCAACTGGTCTTGGAGCCGTTTCTCCTCACTGGGCATTACAAGGACAAGTTTGCCTTGACAGAGAAGTGGAAATCCTGTGGCAGAAACATGGGGAGATTCATGCAGGGTCTGACTCATGAGTGTTTGAAGCCTCCTGTCATGTTACCTGGGGTAAGAGATTATTATGAAAAGCAGTCATGTGTAATTGGGAAAAAATTCTAAGAAGTTATTATAGTTTTTGTTGCTAAGGAGAGTTTTCCCTTCCTCCAAAATGGTTATATGGAAAATTTTCACTACTCTAAATTAGCATGAATAAATCAGAAAGGATCCCATCAAATGTTTGATGGTTCTAACTAAATATAGTATATTTATATGGTTTCAGAGAGACTGAGGAGTTGACATATTGGTAAGAACTTAATGTTTTAGAGGAAATGCCTTCTGTCTGGAGGATGGCTCAGTCAGGGATATACTCATATTGCAATCATGAAAAATTTGTTGAGCCCTCAGCTCACATCTAAAGGTCTGGCTTCCAACACTAGTCTCTGATCCCTGTAGCTGAAAGGCAGAATCTGGGGATTGAAGTAACGACCTGGCTTTTCAAATTGGCTAATACATGTCAGTAAGACACCCTGTCCACAAAACCTTAGGTTACACAATGGTAGATAATGTTTCTGATGTTGAAACACATCTGTCACATGCATAAGCACCAGTGACACACTCATAAGAAATGCCTTGTTGAATATTGGTGCTTCAGTGGAAATTTTCAAATTTTGAAAGACTTGATGTAAGTGTAAGTACATTGGATCTTCTTTCAGGATCTTGATCTGCATATTTCTTAGTCAGTGACAGAAATTTCCTAAGTGGAGACATTGTTCAAACACCCCACATTCACATTGTAAGAGGTCATTGTTAGGTAAATAATTTCTTCTTGTCTTATATATTTTAATTTTGATTTCAGTTTGTTTGTGGCTTCTTGATTTTTGTTTTTGTTTTTGTTTTCCTATTTGAGGTATGGTTTCATAGTGTAGCCCTGACTGACTGAGAATTTAGGTGTATATTAATAATCCCTCTTCCTACAACAATGCCAACCAACCAGAGCTTCCAGGGACTAAACCACTACAGAAAGACTATACATGGACTGACCCAGGGCTGCAACTGCATATGTAGCAGAGAGTAGCCTTGTTGGTGGTGCACCAATGGAAGGGGAAGCCCTTGGTCCTACCAAGGTTGGACCCCAGTACAGGGGGAATATGGGGGGACAGTAAGGGGATGGATGGGGAATACCCATATGGGGGACAGGGGAGAAGATGGAGGGCTTAAGGACAAGAAACAGGGAAATGAAATAACATTTGAAATGTAAGAAAAGAAATAGATCTAATAAAAAAATAATCCCTCTTCCTCTCAAGTGAAGGATTGTAGTTGTAGATACACAATGCACTGCCCCCACCACCACCCCATGCTGTTTGTTGGAGTTCTTTTACTCTGTAAGCAAAGTACTCTGTACTTCTTTCAGTTTGTCTTATTCCAGGTTCACACCTGGGCTTTATCTTAAATTCAGAACTTCATGATTGAAATTGAATTCCAAGAAAACTGCTGCCACAGTATCCAGGCATGTTTCTAAACTCAGAGGCAGTGTGCATCTTGTGCCAACAATGGTTAAGTGTTGGGCATGTTTCACACAGGCATGAGTGTTATTGAGGACTCAATAATAAATAAGCTATGGCCCCCTCAAATTAAAACTTTCTTGTCAAAACATCTTTGAACAAAGGTAGTTGTCTAGGGCTAGTATTTAATGGAAAGGACACAAAAAATATAGGTATCAGAAATACAGCTCACTCAGACAGAAAAGTGAAGTGACAGATAGGGAGGGGCCACTGACAGACTAATGGTTAGAGATGGGAGATGGGAAAGCCTCAGATACTTTAGAACAAACATGGAACATCATGAGGTATCTAGACAGAAAGTAATAGTTGCCTGTCTGAGGCCAAGACACCAAGACAGCATCTCTTGCATAATTAATGTAGAGATCATGAGGAGTCCAGACAAAATGTAACAATTACCCATAATTAATCCCACTTAATAAATGAGTGTAAAGATCATTGCACAAAATTTTTTCCGGAAATACCAGTCATAGAGCTAAGTTAAAAAAAAGAAAAAGACAAGCTATTTTGAACAAACAGATCCAGTTTAGGGTATCATCTATTGTAGGGTGTAAAAGGGAGTCCAGAGATGGGAGACCTTAGGGGATTCTGTGTCAAGCATTTTATGGGCTCCTTTGGGTTCTCCCCATCTCCAGTCTTCTTGCTCGGTTCTACTCAGCCTTGTTCTCTTTTTCCCTAGCCACACATTTGGTAATAGTTACAATATCTTACTTATGAGGTTTTGGGGAGGAGGGACAATTCCTGGAATAATGTGTAGCCTTTCTTTTCTTTTCTTTATTTATTTTATTCATTCTGGCACATATTTCATTTTGACCTCAGTTTTCCCTCCCATCTCCCCTGTTAGTCCTTCTCCTACCAGCTCATGTATTTCTCAGATCCAGCCCTCCATTTCCCTGCATAAGAAGTGGCCACCCATGAATATCAACCGAACATGGCATAATAATTTATAGTAAGTCCAATCACATTCCTCCATATTGAGGTTGAACGGATGAGGCAACTGAGTGTAAATGCATCTCAGTATGAGTAAAAGGGTTCAAAGGCAGGCAAAAGGTCAAGAGGCACTACTGTTCTCACTGTTAGGAATCTGATAAGAACACCAAACTACACAACTGTTAAATGGAGAGGACCTAGTACCAACCCATACAGGCTCTGTAATTGCTGCTACAGCCTATGAGCCCAGTTTGTTAATTCTGTGGACCAAGTTGTGTGGCATCCTTGACACTTCTGAAATGAGTAACCTTTCTTAAAGGGCCAGTCCCCATTTGACAGATTGGCCTCCTTTCATCTTATCTTCATTCAATGTTAACAAGTTGACAAAAAACATGTTGGCTAGACATTACAAAAGCATAACCTTGTGTTTTTCTTGGGACGGTGACTCAACACTTGCAAAACAGTGTGAATAGTGACTTTTAGAGAACAGAACTTAGGAGTGTCAGGATAAGTTCACTAGAAATGAGGGATTGGCCCAGGAGCTAACCCAGAATCTAGGGATCCTTTGTAAGTAATCTGAGGGTAGGTTTTCTGTCATTCAGTGATTAATTGACAGTGGTCACCTGGCTTTGTTTACAAGTCCACATTTCCATGAACAGCAGGAAACCCTCTTTTCAGAGAACATGCCCTTAAAAGAAATAAGCATGCATATGAAGCAACAGAAAGTACCAACAACTTCAACACAAGATAATGCAAGGGTACTTTTGGAGATCCCCAAAGATATGTTCAGGTGAGTCAGGAAGCTAAACAGAAGATGATCCTTGTATGGATCCCTT
The DNA here is from genome assembly GCF_011064425.1 of Rattus rattus. NCBI lineage: Eukaryota > Metazoa > Chordata > Mammalia > Rodentia > Muridae > Rattus > Rattus rattus. The sequence continues at coordinate 175,161,132 of NC_046155.1, read as the reverse complement.
CTTGGAAACAGTTTCACTGACTGTCTTATTTTCACAGGACATGAAAATACAGAAAATGCCTGCCAAACTCTCTGGAATGTTAGTGTTGGAAATGGTAGTGTTAATAGTATTGGAACTCTGAGGGATCCCCCTCCTCAATTTCCAGAGAGTACAGTATCCAGAGCTTGAAGAGGGGAATGTTTTTATGGAATCCCATAGGTTGTCAAAAGAAGAAAACAAGGTACTTCCAGGTCCCAGGAAATGTTCCTGAGGGCATCTTCTTCTGAGGATAGCCCTATGAAGGCACAACCATTGTTTCCCTCCAGGACAGAGCAGTCTGAAGACACCGGGGATGGCCACAAGACTACTGATGTAAATGGTGGTATTATTTGTCTCAGAAATAAAGGAGTTTCCCTTTTCATTATCCAGAAAGATGAATATTCTGAGCCTGATATGGAAGATGTTTCTTATGGAATGCCTCAGAACTTAGGAAGAACATTGTGTGGTACCTCCCGTCCCTGGAAGAGTCCATGTGGGCAGCTTGTTTTGAAAATATAGCTATAGAGGCACCTGGGTTCCTCTGTAGGCCAAAGCAGCCTACCATAGCCTGTCCCTGCTTTCCAGCATCATGAGGCAAATTCCACCTGTGAGGGTTGCCAGGAAAGAGGCTAGAAAGACCCCAAACTACACAAATGTGAGGAAAGTTCCAGAACCTTAAAATATCCCTGCACTTCTTCATCCACCAGAAAACATATAGGAAAGAGAGGCCATTTTTCTATAAGAAGTGCCAGAAAGAATTTTACTAATTCTCAGAACACTAAGTTTATAAAGTCATAATGTTTGGGTCTAATAATCTTTAAGGAAGACCCTAGAATCAAGTAGTATGCAGTTACAAAGAGCATTTATCCTGCAGAAATTACTAGCATGCAGTAGGTCGATCATTCATCAAAATGAGGGGCTCATTTGCCCCCTTTTATGCAGTGCTACAGAAAATTTCCAGAAGAATTTGGTAACATCTTATATGATTGGTAGGGACAAATCAGTGACATGAGTACAATTTTGATTGGCTACTATGTTCGTTTCACTATATTTGGTGAGACCTTGAAGGGTTTCAGTGACCAGCTCTGTTCTGGCTTTGTTATCTCCTCCAGCTCCATGTTCTAGGAGCTGACTCAAGTTCAGACTTATCCTCCCCAAGTCAGTCTTCATTGACCAAAGGCCCACGGTCAGTGGCTCATTACGATTCCCAGGGAATTGATAATTTATATTCTCATGGTTTTTGGTACACAAGACAGAAAAGTTATTTATATGAAGTACATGTGGAATGCCCTTCAGATACAAGACCAACCTTCAGGGTTATGAGAGGATTTCACACAGGAGAGAAACCCACACCTGCTCCCTGTGTAAGAGTAGCTTTCGCCAGTCATCCACATACCACTGTCATCTGAGGAAGTTCCACAAATCAGAATGAACTGTGGACCTTCCTCACCAGAGACAAGCAGGGCTTCATTCAGTCTCAGTGTCTCATCTTCACATAAAGAAGCATGTGGTTTCTCAATATGAGTTAGCCAGTGAGGATGTTTCATTTAACATTCAGATTATTCCTTCCATGTATTGTCCCATGCCTTTGGCATGTGAAGGCAAAAATGAGGTTTTTGTCAGTTTGTCTACTAAAGTTTTCTTCCAGCTTTGGCATCTATGTGGTGGTTAAACTGAGGCAGGCAGCCATTAGGGGTTAGTGCTTAGTGCCACTGACAGGTATGGATCCAGATACTTACAGGAGCTGTTGCCAATGGCAGGCAGTAATTAGAGAAGTTACTCAGCAGACTTTTCTCTGTGGAAACAAAGCTTAATTTGCTGGGGCTGCAGAAAAACTCTGAACTCTTTAAACAACTTGGGGCCAGAGAAGGAGAGAGAGAAAATAACACACACACACACACACACACACACACACACACACACACAGAGAGAGAGACACTGAGTAGATGAAACAAAAGCAGAGTCCAAGGGTCTCATACACACAACCACATATATGCATACATGCATATATAAATAAATACATATACATACATACATACATACATACATACAGATAGATATATACACATTCATACATTGAATGGTTAGAATAAAGCTCCAGAAAGCAGGCTTCAAGCATTTCACAATACACATGCAATCATACACACACACTATTGGTCGATAGAGCAAGCTCCAACACACACCCAGACAAGCTTTACATGAATATATGCACACACATTGTTGACAGATGGAAGGAACAATATTCCAAACCTCTACACTTTGTTTTTCCTTCCATAGCTTACATATCCCAGCAAAACATTTCAGGTGGTATAAAATTACAATGTGAGTACACTTGACTTTTCTTCTAGTAAATAATTGTGAAAAAATATGTTCCCCAATACATTTACAAGAAATAACATCACATGGCCCAGGTAAAGAAAACAAACTACTCCCCCAAATCCACATACATTTGTAGCTAAGCAGCTTGCTATAGATTCACAAAGTATAAGAAAGCAAGGTAGTTTTCTCAGCCATTTTCTCTTACTGGCAGGAAGCAATTTGTGGTTATAAAGAAAGTAGATATTTTATTATTTACATTTAAAAGTAATCTTGTAAGAATATTAAAAGCTTTTATATAGAAATCAGTCATATCTACCTTAGATCCTCAGAATATATATCTACTTATAAGAAATTTTTAATAGGGTTGGGGATTTGGCTCAGTGGAAGAGCGCTTGCCTAGTAAGCGCAAGGCCCTGGGTTCGGTCCCCAGCTCTGAAAAAAAAAAAAAAAATTTTTAATAAATCATATGAGAAACCTGAAAGCAGAAATGGGTATAGGAAATCTGCCTCAGTGAGAATCATGCCAGCCAGTGCCATTGTTCTTGTTCCCTGATTATAAAAGGACTCCAGATTAACTAATAAGATTATGCCTTTCTGAATAAACTTCAGATTGTTCCTTAACATTTTTTTTTACATCAGACCCAGTAGTAAAAACATCTCAACCTAGCTTCACTAGACAACTTTATTTTTCCAAATGTTTTCTAAGGGTCATTGCTGACAATCCATATTTCTAAGTTCTTCCCTAGGTTGGTGAGGGAATCGTTAACCTGCTCCAGCAGCCATGCCTGAAAGAAACCAAGCATTATTATTGTGAGCGCCAGAGATACTGTCCAGTGAGGGACTGGAAGCCTCCTTAAAGTATTCATATAACTCCTAGATAAAAAAGGGTTGTGACGGTAGCAAGCAGAGCAAAATCCTATAACAGCAAGAAATCTCTGGGGTCATGCCATGTTGGGGATCACCCATGTGGCAATGGTACCCAGTAGGCAGCTTGCCATGAGTTCTAAAGCCATTCGTCGTTCCTCCTACATGGCCCTAGGCAGTTTTCCAAGATAAATACTGGCTGTTATCTGATTTCCTAGTAATAAATAAGTGGTGATGGCTCTGCGTTTCTCCTGTGAGTTAGGTTTCTTGCGGGTTTGTGTATCCTGTGTGTGAGTGGGTACCAGTGTGTTGGGCTCTTGCACCTTACCTTTCACTTTATTTGAGACAGAGCCTTTCTTGTTTCGCATTTTGTTCTCCAGGCAAAGTGACTCTGAAGCACATACAAATCCTCTTGTCTTCATCCTCTACACCTCCTAGGAAGCTGATATGACAAATGTCTCTGACAATGGATCTGCCCTTCCAAAATTTTATCTTATGTGTGTGTGCTTAAGTGTATTATGCTTGTGTGCTTAAGTTTATATATTTGCACATTACGTTTCAAAGAGCTCTTGTATATCATTGGCAATTTTCATGACCCTACTCTAAATATCTAATAGTGTAAGAAGTAAATGTATATACATTTCTAGAAACATGCTTTCCCATAGTTTGCCCTTTTGTTCTCATCATGAATCTGAAGTCTAGTTGCAGCCTCTTTTTACCCTGCTCTGATAAAAGATAGCTACCTCTAAGTGTGGTATGATCCCTTGCTGTCTCTTCAAATATGCACAATCTGTTGTAAAGTGCTGAGACAAAAGTTTGAAAAAGTCAAGCTCCCTCTAACTGACATTAAGGATACTGACTGCTCTCGCAGAGGTTCTGAGTTCATGTCCCAGCAACCACATGGTAGCTCGCACCCATCCGTAATGAAGTCAGTGTGGAATGATCACAAGTTATTTTATTATAGCATTTCTAAAACAGACTTTATTATCTAATAATAAACCATTTTTCATTCATCATATTTTACATTTTTTTACCTTGAAGCGGATGTGAAGTGGATGTCATACTTTAATTAAAGAGCCACAAACACGCAGAAATATTTGTCAGCAAATACACTGAACAATTTATATATGTGTGTATATATGTTGCCTCAAGACCCTAATATTTACAAACAGAAATATTACATTCAAAGTCACCCACAGACACTTCACCCCCCCCCACCTCTGAAAAAAATTTAAACCCTGGACTTATTGTTGAAAAAAGTCTGTGATATAATCAGTACCAGAGTACTTGTGTGTGTGTGTGTGTGTGTGTGTGTGTGTGTGTGTGTGTGTGTGTGTGTTGGAGGGGAGGCTATTGTTTATTGTTGTTTTTATTTATTTTATGTATATGAGTACACTGTTGTTCTTTTCAGGCACACCAGAAAAGGGCATCCGATTTCATTACGGGTGGGTGTGAGCTACCATGTGGTTGCTGGGAAATGAACTCAGAACCTCTGCGAGAGCAGTCAGTGCTCTTAACTACTAACCCATCTCTCCAGCCCTTGTGGGGTCTTTTTCTTTTGTTCTTTGATAGTTCTGGATACTGAACTCAGGACCTTGTATATGCTGGCAAACTGTTATACTACCAAGCCCAGGACTTCATTTGGCCTTAAGTACAGAATCTCCCTTCATTCCAGGTGCTCTCCTCAAACCCCCAACTCTGACCTTGGCTTCCTGAGTGCTAGAAATGAAGGTGTGCATATCCAATTCTGGCCACATTTGTCTATCTGCTGGGACAAGCTCTCACTAAGTAGTTTTGAGGTCCCAACCACCTTTATAAACAACTAGGCTAGTCTCAAACTCACACACATCTGCCTATCTCTGCATCTGACAGGGTGTGCCACTTCACCTCGCCTAATTATTCTTGAAAAGTTCTTAGGTTAATTCTGATGTCCTGTAGGCTAAGGTAGTAATTAGAGTTTGAGTGGGCTGCTGGTAGTTTTTTGTTTGTTTGTTTGTTTTGTTTTGTTTTTGTTTGTCTGTTTGTTTTTTGTTTTTGAGTGTGTTGGAAGCTTTCTTTACTGATTTGTTGGGAGTAGGGAAGGACTTGGCCTCTGGTTTTCTGAGTTCTTGTACATATTTTTTTTTTCTCCCCTGACACCCTAGGATCTGGGGGTCTCTATAGTGGTAGGGCTTTCCTTTTCTTTCCCTGAAGTGTATGTGGATCGGATCTCCTTTTTTTTTTGAGATTTTGTTTTCCTCTTGTGATATTTTCTTGCATGCATTTTTACATTTTATCTGGAGTTTCTCCTATCACTACCAGATGTGGAATTATTTCTTCACACTTGTCTGTTACTTTTGGTAGCATGATTTCATTGCTGGCCTTTTTCGTCTGTGGTCCATGCCCTTCCTTCGCTGGGTCACTACTGGTTTTACACATTAAACCACCTTGAGGTAAAAGCATTCTTGAACTTTTTCCTTAACATGTTTTCTTCCTCAACTTTTCCTTTTCATTCTTTCTTTTTTCCTTTAGTTCTTTTTTTCTTCACGATATAGAAGAGTATGACGTTTTCATTCCAATATGCAACATACTAGGAAAAGATGGAAACAAGAGTTTCACACTCTGCCATTTCTCTGGCAAATTTTTTTAAAGCATTTCTGAGACAGCCAGAATATTTTCACTGATGCGCTGAGTCTCCATTCCAGTGTGACCGATAGGTACAGTATTGCAAGAACCGTGTTTAGAGATGTTTAAGAAATCTTTGCATATTGTAAGCACCATAGTTTAAGGAAGTAACAAAATGTATTCCTGATAACTAGAAGTCTTAAGACAATGTCAATTAAAGCTTTCTAAGTACGTTTCCACTCTCTCTCATATGTTGAAAAGCTATGAATTACTTCATCCTTAAGGTAAAAAAAAATGTACTTGCAACTAAGAGTAGACATCGGGAAATTGGTAGGGAAAAATTAAGTTGTATTTTGCCTGAAAAGTCTTCAAATTATAAACAAAAGCATTATTTGTTTGTATCTGGTTTATAGGTATCAAATATATAATATAGTTTATCTTTCTGGGTTTGGTGTCTGGGATATGGGTGTGGGGTGGATTGGGGGAGCGTGTGGGGGCAGTCACTGGTTGCCGTTCCTTCACTCTCTGCTCCACTCTTTGTCCCTATATTTCCTTTAGACAGGAGCAATTCTGGGCTAAAATTTTGGAGATAGGTGGGTGACCCTATCCCTCAACCATGGAAGGCCATGCCTAACCTCTCGGTATGCTCTTGAGAGGAGAAGGTTTTTTATTGTAGGTATCAGGGAGATAAGACACATGGACATCTTGAAGTGTACAGGGCAGGGAAAGAGAGTAAATAGTACACTAGACATGGTTAGCAGACTGAACCTGGCCATGAGAAGAGAGAGGGAGTGTAAGCAAGAGAAGAGAGAAGGCCAAGGGAACCAAGAGAACAAAGTGCCAAAAGGAGAAACAAAAGAAGCACCAAGAGCCCAAGAATACATGATCAAAATGTCTGAGCTTATAGGAAAGAGAAAAGGGAAGGAAAGAGAAGCTCAGGGATAGAAGGGTTTAGGAGACAAGGAAGTACTGAGAGGTGCCAGGATTTTGTAAGAGGTCCTTGCAATGCTGTGACAGTCTGGAAGCCAGCATCCCCTTTAATACATTAATAAGCATCTAAATTAGTCTCTTGTCCTTAGTGTCTTCAGAAACAAAACAAAATTAAGATTTTTTTAAAGATTTATTTATTTATTATATATAAGTACACTGTAGCTGTCTTCAGATACACAAGAAGAGGGCATCAGATCTCTTTACAGATGATTGTGAGCAACCATGTGGTTGCTGGGAATTGAACTCATGACCTCTTGAAGAGCAGTCGGGTGCTCTTAACCGCTGAGCCATCTCTCCAGCCCAAAATTAAGATTTTTAAACTGTGCAAGATGCTGGGTGTTAGGAAACATCTCTCCAGGGGCAAGGCCATACAACTTACAGCAATGAAGCCCTCTTCCTCCTGCACATCTCTGCCATAAACTTTGTGCTCCAAGGACTGACAGAAAAGGTTACCACCCTGCTTTCTAATTGCTCCTTGGAGCTGCTCATATAATTTGCACTCCATTTCTTTGTTTCTTTGTTTCTTTGTTTGTTTCTTTCTTCCTTTCTTTCTTTCTCTCTTTCTTTCTTTTCTTTTCTTTCCTTTTAACTAGGACCTCTGGATAAAGGTGTTTAAAAAGTTACCTAACACCTTTGTGGAGAAGCTGTCGTGAACTGAGAGTTGAGTTGATAATTCCCAATCTGCTGGGAAGGAACACCAGGATATCATGAACCTTTAAGTCAGGACTAGTGTCTCAGTACACTTTTAGCAGAGACCCTGTTTCATGGTGACACACACCATGGTGGTGTCATTGAGCACTAAGGTTAGTGACCATAGCATAGAAATAGTAAGAACTAAAGACTTTAAGAAGCAACACTCTGCTTCTTCAACAAGATATGTTTGTTGTTAATAAGTGAAGCCAAACCAATTCAAAACAACAAACCTTACCATATATTCTATGCCTAACTAATATACTTTTATATATTTCTTACAGACAAAATATAAACTCATCATTTTGACCCTGAATTCAATATCAATAACTTTATTTTGCTTTTAGGTGACTGCCAGCTTTATAGTTCTATACTCGCCAACATAACCAGAACTTCTCATATATTAACTACAATCCCCTTACATTTAAGAGTAGAGAGCTATGTCAAACAACAAACATTTATCACATTAATCATTGCGATTGTATAGTCCAGTCATGTGACTAGTGAATGATCCTCTTGTTCTGTAGCTGATCTTCAGAATGTTCCATCACAATCATAAAACTCTGTCCTTGAAACTAACATCTATCACTTCCACAGTGCATTCCTGCCAATCATTCTAACATTTTTTTAAAATTTTCATTACATAATTCATTTATTGTTGGGGAGGTGCATGTGTACATAAGACAGCATACATGTGAGGATGTTAGAAAATATGTCTTGGGACTGTGCCTCTCCTTCCACTATTGGGACCCTGAATTGAACTTTGGTCACTGGGCTTCTTGGAAACCACCTATACCTGCTGAGCAGTCTACCTGCTACCTGCTAGTTTCTTTATTTTAGCTTCTGTGTGTTTGTAGTTGCTCACTGTAATGACAACAGCTAGTTGGATTCATACAGCTATATAAGTGGTCATAGCATTTAACACAGAGTCTCTTACTGTCGTCTATGTTTTAGAATGTGTCACCTTTCATCTTTGAGTATAAATGTTACACCATTGTTTGTACATACAATTTTGTCCTCATGCATGTTTTTGTTGATGAACATATGGAACGATTGCATGTTTCAGGTGTTGGAATGATTCTGCTATGGAAGTGACTTTGAAAGTTCATCTTCTAGACCCTGATTTTATTCTTTTTTATTCATAATTTATTGACACATTATCCTATTCCTCTCCCCTTGATTTCTTAATATCTCTTTTACGCCTTACCTTTGATCTCTTTTCTGATTTTGTAGCCCATATCTACCTTCTCTTAACACTTAACATATGGACATTGTGATACATGTTCTTGTTTCAGAAAGAATATGTGTTTTTCCCCTGTGTCTGTGTTAACTTGCTCAGTTCTTTGTAAGTTCATCAAATTCTTGAAAATTTTGTGATTTTAATTTCCTTTTCAGATGAAGGAAATCCCACTGTGTCTACATAGCACACTTTCATTATCTACTGATGAACCTCTAGAATGAACATAGATTCTTTGTAAATTCGTCCTGAGAACTGCTGAGACTCTGCAGGACAATGGCAGGGAAAAGAAGATTCCTCATTTATCCTTATTCCACCCTGGTCACTTCCTGGTTGGGTTTGTATCCTTTTATATCCCCAGATGCTAGTCCTAATTTTGCCATTATTAATAACAAGAATTGCTGCCTCAATTTGTTAGAGATGCAATTACACTGCATTGGAACTTGGTGATTATTTTCAATTTTGTTTAAAAAATAATAGTAATTTATATAGTTTCTTTGACATCTTACTTTCCATAAACTCTGAATTAGGATTCTCAGATCTCCAAATGCCCAGTCCGTAAATTCCTGCTTTTATTTTTGTAAGTTTTGACTGTTTGTAAGGTACATAATGATCTTTCTTTGCTACTCTGATTGGCATACCATCACTATATTCCCATAATTATTGGTAAAATTGAGCTTCATTTCATATGCATTTTGATCATTCTGAATAATTTATTAAAAATATGACAATCATGAACCTATTTTTCATTTGATTTATATTTTAGGTTTTTTTCAAATTAATTAGCTTCAGATATCTTCTGTTGTTTCTCATGATGAATTTTTATTCTCTCTCATTTGAACTTCAGAAATAATAATGGCATGTTTTTAACATACTTTTGTTGAAAACTGATCCCAATCATTAAATTCAAAAGAAATGAGTACATTAATTCTTTGTTTCCCTTTTATGCTTTTTTGAGAACATTGTTCTCTGCATGTAACAATAACTGTCCTGCAGTTGTATTATAGTCCAGATTAGTTTCAACTTCATAGAGTTGTCTTCCTGTCTCTGAAGTACTAAGATGAAAGGGATACACTGCCACATCCAGGAAAAAACATTAAATTTCAGTAAACATATGTAATATTTTTCATTGACATAACAGAGAATATGTAGTTATATAAAGAAAAACTTAAATATTTTTCTGTGAAAGAGATATATAAATTCAAGAAAGTGATGACTATCTTTTTAAACTAACTATATGAATTAATGGGCACTCAATTTATTTCCAGGGTACTAAACACAATAAATTTATTTACCTTTTTAACAGGAATGAAATGACTCCTATAAACTTGACAATGGTAATATTCCTCCTCTCTCAGATTACAGTTGGAGTTCTTGGCATTTGCTCAATAATATTTTATTATGTCTTTCTGACAGTCACTGGAAAGCATTTATTTAATCCCTAAAAACCTGATTATAGAACACTTGACTTTTGCCAACTGCTTGTCTATTATCTCAAAATGCATTCCAGAGACACCGTTAGAGTTCAGATTTAAATATTTCCTGAATGATATTGGATGTAAATTAATAATTTTTATTTACCAAATTATAAGGGGATGTCCCTGTATGTCATGCCTACTCTGTTGCTTCCAAGCAATCACAGTCAGTCCCAGCAACTCCAGGAGGAGGATGCTTAAGCACAGAGCTACCACGTGTATCAGTCCCTCCTGCTTAGTCAGATGGCTTATCTACCGTCTAAACATCTTGACTCCAGCAAAAGTGTTAGGATCCAGTTACAACAAAAATATTACTACCATGATGAGTTTTGAGTACTGTTCCTTGTTTACTTCCAGATGTGTGGCAACTGCATTGTTTATGTTTTTACTTTGCTTCTCTGGTGGCTTGTGTAGATCTCATGGCCTGCTCAAGTTTCTCCATGGTTTGTATCCTCTCTAAACACATGAGACAAGTCAAGCATATCCATGCTGCTCAGCACTTTCTAAAGTACACCCCTGAAGACAGAGCCACCCAAACTATCCTCATCCTGGTGTGCACATTTGTCCTCTCTTACTCAATCTCTTCTATATGTGTAATCTTTACGAGCTACTCCAAAAGCTCAGTATTATGGGATGTAAGTGTATTTATATTTTTAGAAATATGCTATGCAATTGTTATGCTATGGAGTCTTTGCCCTGATTTCCGTCTTTTGAACTGATTTTGTCTGGGACATGGATATCTGTGGGCCGAATTCATAAAAAGGACCTTGGACTCAAAATTGGACCAGCAAATTCCTGCAGTACAGCTCATTCCGCTTGCCAGTAGTCTGGAAGTAACAGAAGTAGACAAGTCGTGTTCATCTGTACAGTGAGCACAGTGGGGTCACCTGTCGGCTACTCTCTGTGTGTGCTTAGAGAGCTAAGAAGTGCGATTTCTTTCCTGACCCTACAGCCTTTAACAAACAATTCTTCTTCCTTACAAATTATGATAGGATGTTTTTGATAGATTTTTACCAAGTGGAAAGCCAACCACAAAGCTGATAATCTTTCTTAGAAACAGCCCAGTTAGAGTTAAAGAAGAAACCAATTTTACCGCGGTAATATTTTTCAAAGGAAATAGGAAAGAAAATACTTGCTGCACCCTCAAGATCAATGTACTGAGTTAAAGCTGACCAAAACAGGATCCCAGTGTAGAGCTTCTGAGTTTGCACCTCAAATATTCCACATTCCTATAAGTTGTCTCATGAAAACTGTGTTGAGATTCAGATACAAGCAGTTCATGGTTTACCTTACTGTAGAGATGAAATGTGAACAGCTCTTTAGACGTGAGTGTCAGCTAAATCTGCACTGGCCACGTGAGTGCTTAGTTCTGTCTCCACATGTCCCAGGAAAAAGAAATCACCAAGTTCTGAGAAAACAATATTTAAAATTTCACAATTTCAGTATTGCATTATCGATGTATAATGGATTTGATGCTTGTTAAATTTTTCCCAATTTTAAAAAAAAAAATCAGTCATCTTTCAACAAACTCCCTTGTCATGTGTTTTGATCACTAGGTATTTTATTATAGTTTTTAAAATATAAAGTAATTAAAACTGTCATCATCCCCTGTGACATATTCAGTTCATGTTACTCCTATATCGTTCCGTGTGCTGTGACATCCACTTTCTACAAAATTTGTGCATTAAAATATTTTGAGTATAAATTGTGTTCTTTGCATATCTTTACACTTTCAGTGAAATATACCTCTAGGAGTCTCCCTTTCTCATGAGGAATTACATTAATAAGGTACTTAATTTATAATAAGTTTTTCTACAAGAAAAGCACTCTTTTCATGTAAAGAAAAATATGCCTGCTGTGGACTCCTTCAATCCCCTAGAATATGCACATGCCACTAAACCATGTGCATACCACTGACCTTCTAAATGGTCCAACACCTCCATGGGGATACATAACATATATAACATGGAATCTGAAGGGGGCTTCAAAATCTGACTTTTGATGACATTTTTATGAGGCATTGACTTATTATTTTCTAAATAATTTTGATACCACCAAACCATATGTGCAACCCTCCAGTCTGTTTAAAGGGTCTGTATCTATCTATTTTTTTACATTTGTTTCATTCAGTTATCACATCTTTAGTTTTATTTCCATTTACCTTTTCACAAGACAGAAAATAATTTCCTTATCTTTGGTTGAATGAAACTGAGCATGTTTTTAGTCTCCACTCATTCGATTATTTTGTCTAATGCATTATCTGTAAACTTTATTTGCATATTATACAAATTATAACATGATATCCAGCTTCAAATCATATGAGGATTTTACTCTCATATTTTATTTTCTTTAAGACAATAGTTTGTCTTCTTCTTCCTCTTTTCAACAATTTAAATGTAAACATATTCTAAAGAAGGAAGGTTGCTAACATTAGATATTCCTGACTAAGATTTTACATAAGTTTATTGTATTTTCTTCTTTCAGAAACTGCACCACTATGATGAAAATATTAACGGTGATAAAAGATGATGTAATGTTGTTAAATAGAAATAAATGATCTAATTTTAATAATTAAATTGGGGTTATGTGATATAATGTGTATTTTATGTGGTATGTATGCAGTAAGCTCTCTATGACATATGCTGCAACAGTATGGATCATAGAGCAACTCATTTTTTAGGCAAGCATTCAGCATCTATAATGTCCACAAAGGGGCAAAATTACTGATTCGAGGTAGCAATGAAGATAAATTTATGGCCCAGGATTGTTAAGATCATCAGAAAGATGTGTTTCCTGATAGTTGTAACACACGGATGAGAAACACTGCTCTACAGGAATCTAATGCTGCAAATTAGGTCAGGAAACCATGATAGGGAAATTCACAGGCCCCTTGGGTACAAGAAATACCATTATTTTGCTAAATGGACACATTATTAAATTACTCTCTAAATTCATATATCTACAGCCATATATTAGTGCAACACTCAGAACTCATCCAAGAAGTTTCTCTGCTGTGCAAGTGGTTATCACATTGACCAAATTGCAGATAATGAGTGACTCTGTAATGCCAAGTCACAAATGGGATAACTAAACTGTAGTGCGCCCAACGTCTCGCCAGCAAGAACGACGCGCAGCAACAGGATTCTTCTGCGAACAAGCCTTTACTGTACAGCTCTCTTGAACAGGGACAGGGGGACCTCAAGCAGCAAGAGCGCTCGCCTTATATAGATAGCAGGCTGAGGCTATGCTAATTGTCCTTCAGGGATTGGCGGAGCATGAATTACCTCATTAGCATGGTGCTACTCCCTCATTAGCATATTACGGCCAACTGATGCCAGGTGCATGCAAAGAAAGTACCGTTGTTTACCACAGGATGGCGCCCTCAAAAACCATTCCTTCACCAGAGTTTCAACTAAAATGAAAAAGAATGGAAACAGTGTAAGAGCCAATTGTCATGTAGAGTAACAGGAAAACAGTGTCTATTGACTACTACTGGCAATGCCACTACACTCAAGAATTCTCAACAGCTATGGTTGCTTACATAAGACAGGCACAATACCTGGCCAGGCAACTTTCTAGCATGTGAGAGGGGTTCATGAGGCACTTGCACTAACTGAAGAGATACGGACAGTTCCTGTCTTTGTGGCAAGGAAAACGAGATTTCCATAAAGATGTGGCCACTAGTAAGCCAACAGAGTTCCCATAGGTGGTCTCACAAATCTATGAGTGTGTGGTCAAAAGAAATTGATTTGGGGGGTTATAAATAATAGGTGATATGAAGGTGGTAGACTTAGGAATGTGGGAGTGAATTTACAGGACTTAGCAGGTCACTACGATCCTAAGTACATTTAAACACACCTGCCATTTTCAAAGCATAATCAATATAATATAGTTTAAATATATTACTCCAATATTCATGATCTGCTCTTAACTGTATGAAGGTAAACATATATAGTCCCTGTTACCTATTTACAATGAAGTTGTGAGCAAAATAACACCAAACTAGAGGCTACACATTAAGTATTCATGTAAGTTCCTTTTTTTCATGGTGTGGAGAGCAGTAGAGTTTATAAAGAATGAATGACAACTTCAGAGTAAAAATTAATCCATTTTTTTTCTATAAACAGACTAGAAGAAAGGGGAAAAGGTAATTTATTGCATTTGCTTTCTTCACAACTCTCAATTTTGCTATTCTTCAAAGCTTAAAGAAATCTTTAAAAATGTCTGAGCACTGGAAAAGTCTCTCAGATGTCCTCCATTCTTTAAGGGCATGAGGCAACTTCCTGTTCTTAGTTAGCCTTGGCTCTTTGTGCCTTCTGCGTGCCTCCTTGTAACACTGAGGACTCACAGTGATGATTTCTTACTAAGCACTCCCATTGCATTTGCTCCTGTGATTTGCAGGAGTTTGCACTGATATGTAATTGGTGGAAAGTCAATTAAAAGTTCTCAGTCCCTGTGTACACAGTGTTGCAGATCTTGAGTTGAAAAGCATTCCTGTGAGCAAATAACACGGGACAGGAGCAGGCAGGCTCAGAGCCAAACAGGCCCTGGGAGTCAGTGTGCAGCCCAGCAGATGGATGTTACAGGAGAGTGGTCTTGGAATTGACATTTATTTCACAGGAATTGTGATCCTGTTCTCACATATGGCTCCTTCCATGGTTGTAAATTTTTCCTGATTTCTCCAGAGTATTGGATCCCAAATGCTTCAATGAACAACTTCTAACGATTGGTAGTGGAATTTGATAGAGGACAGGAAGCACCAAGGAGGAGTCTGAGGCAGGGTATACAAAAGACAGAGGGTGGACCAGGGTCATCTCTGAGAGGGGAGGGAGAGATATACTTCCTTTGTGGGAGACATGATGATTTGTAGACACGATGTCAGGTCTGAAGTCTGGAGAGAAATTAAAATGGAGTGACCGAAAGAAGTTTTTGTTCCCTATTCTACTTTTCTTATCTATTTGTGTTTTGTTTTGGTGTTTGCTTATTTTTGCAAACTCACCAAGAAGTTGCAATTGACTTTGCAATCCAATCCTATGCTTTGTTATTCCACAGTGAGTAAATCCAGGGCTGTTTCAGTTCTTCATGCATCCCTTTTGATTGTCTATTTGATTTGCTTTTGGTTTTTTAAGAAAGTTTCCCCTTATGTAGCCCAGGCTGCCTGGAAATACTGTAGTCCATACTGGCCTCAAACTCACAGAAATGCACCAAATTCCTTCACCTGCATGGTGGGATTAAATGCCAGTGGGTTTTCTCCAATAATTCTAATTGTGACAATCAATTGTTGAGATTTCCATGCATGAAATTTACATGCAGAAAAAAACAGTGACACACCATGAAATAGGTATTATGTATTTTCATGAAAACAAATGTTTTCATAAGAATGTTTCTTCTGACCAATGTTGCTTTAGTTTTTAAGATACAGAATATCATCAATAGGAATGAATATCAATACAGAAAAACTATACTTTTTTACCCCCTTTTTTAATCCTTGGCATACTTTGTGGATAATCCATTCTAAGAACATAGCATTTTTTATTCTCCCAGAAGTGGAATTTGAAGCTTCAACACTCCAAATTTTCAGTGTTATAATCTTAGAGAAATTTACACTTCAGACTTCTAATCTCTGAGCTTCCAACCTTCTTTTAGGGTTGTGTCCTTTATGCTGAGATCTCTCAGCTTTCTGAAATCGTACTATTTCCATTGGGATATAGACGTCAGCATGTGAACTTCTGAAGACAAAATTCAACCTAACAATTAGAATGTTTGTAAAAAAAAAAAATAGTCATAATGACAAACACCTATAATCCCAGCACTCAGGTGAGGATAGTATACATCTGTGAGTTCAAGTATAGCCTGGACTATATAGAAAGTTCCAGGGGTTGGGGATTTAGCTCAGTGGTAGAGCGCTTGCCTAGCAAGCACAAGGCCCTGGGTTTCGTCTAAGATAATATTAAAGCAAAGTGATTTGAAACTAATTTTGAAACCTTCAGTTAGACGGTGATGTGTATATACAGTTGTTAAGAAAATGACAGTTTGTCTGTTGGAAAGAGGCTAAAGAATAGTAAATACATACATTGTATACTCAGAGACTGTTTACAATCTGAGCCATTCCCTATGGGACAAAATTGTGTTCCCAAAGTGTATACCAGTAGAGTATCTTTCCTGTCATATCAAGATATTGGAAACAACAGACTGAAGAAATAGATGGAGTAGGGCACATTGATTATTTTTTTGTATTTTTAAATATGACAGTAAAACATGGTCATGTGTAATAGGACCACCTCCTAAAATGTGCAGGCTACTTCCTACTAGGTTAGACTGCTTTCCTGATAGATGCAAATATGATTTATCATGTATCTACAGCTTCCACTTGATAGTGCCCATTTTTAAAACTATAATACCTTTTTTCTGATGTTTTTCTTTTACCACATACATGTTGTGGTTTGCCTTGGAGTTCTCTCTGTTAATTTGTAAAATAAAGGCAAGAGCTCGAGATTTGGAGAGGGGGAGGAGTCGGGAGCGAGAGGGGAGGAGTCAGGAGGAGGAGGAGAGAGGAAAAAATCGAGGAGAGAGGAGTCGGGGAGAAGCAGAAGCTGGAGACCTGGCAAACAAAAGGTGCAAGTGATGAGGGATTTGGGAGCGAGGAATAGGACAGTGTAGGGTGGATCTGCCCAATCTAGACGCTAGATTGTTTTCATATTAATCGAGTTGCGTTTTCTTTGTTCAGGCCGATTCGGGTTGGAGAGGTTACTGCAACACGTATATACATTAAAAGACCCTAGTATTCAAATCCTAGTATAAAACTAGATATTTACATAGGTCTTCAGATAGTTTATCTAATTAAATTATCATAAATTTATGTAACGGAAAAAACATACCTTATATAAAATGATTTATGTCAATAAGAGAGAAATAGATATATAGCCTTATTTATTAATTCTTTAGAATTAAAATGTTCTTAAAGGAATATTTCTCTGGGGGGAGCGAAAGAGAATTTTAAACACACTTACCTTTCATTTTCGTGAATAGATAGCACAGGAAGTCTAAATTTCTGTGATTTAAGCACCTCAAACTTGTCAGGACCCTGAGTGAGCTTGCTGATGGAACTCCAAAAGAGAAAGCTGTCCAGTACATAGTTATCATTTTTTCTAATTTTATACTGATATGAATGAATGTTTTACCCATATGTACATATGTATACCAACTATATGTCTAATATTCATGAAGCTAAGAAGAGGGTAAGGAAACTCTGGGATAGCTGCTAACCAACAAGTGATTTCTGTGATCTCAACTGCTTCCTCTCCAAAATCAGAAATCATTCTTGTTTTTGATTCAATTTTTCAACTACAAGTTAAACATTTCTAGGAAAGTATATTTTATTCACAGTCAAAAATCATTCATGAGAGCTAGCACTAACAGTATCTAGCCATTGACTGTTGATATAAATTTTTTAATGCAATCAATGGATCCCTCTACTGCATGAAGCCAACAAAGAGTGACACACACAACATGGATTAATTATTTCAAAACCTTGACCTGGAGGATGCAAAACATATAGATCCATGGTATCTCTATTCTCCCACATCAGTACCTGGAATTTTCTAAATAAAATGTGGACATGCTGTACCAACTTATGTTTGAAGAGGAGGGTTTTTGTTGTAGATATGACATACAGAACAGCCAGAGGTATCCAGAAGAGTCCAGAGCACAGACAGAAAGTAGGACAATAGATATGGCCAGTACATTTAACTAAGTCAGGAGAGGACAATAAGGAAAAGCTAGAGAAGAACTGAGGACAGAGGAGTGTCTTTTCAAGGGAATCAAGAGGAAAAATGTGCCCTGAGAAGAGCCAAGGGAAGCAGGACCATGAGAAGAAACAAGAGTCTAAAGCCTCATGGACAAAATGTCTGGGTTTATAGAAAAGAGAAGCTGGGAGAAGGGAAAGGAAGATCAGGTCTAGAAAGATTTAACTTAGATGTCAAGGGTATTACTTAGAGGAGCCAGTACTTTGTAAGCAGAACTTGCAATGTTGTGGGAGTCTTGCAGCTTGGATCTGATATGACAAGTTAATAGGCACCTCAGTTATCCCTTTTCCCTGCTTGTCTTTGGAAGCAAACAATTTTGAGATGCTGAAACTCTCTAGGATGTTGGGTGATAGGAAAAGGCTCTCTAGAGGCAATGCCATGTAACTTGCCTATAATTTAATAGCAGTGAATCCCTATTCCTTCTGAATGCCTCTCTGCCATACACTTTGTGCTTCAAAGATCGGCAGAAAAGTTCTCTTCTGATCCCTAATTGATTCCTTGGAGTTATTTGTGTAACCTGTACTAACTGTTTTGTTGTGTTTTCTTCTCGGACATGAACTCAGGACGAAGGTATTTGAAAGTTACTTCAAATTCTTGTGGAGATGAAGTTATCATGTTTCTAGGACTAAGATTAAAGTGGCTAATCTTGTGGGAAAGAATACCATGAGATCATGAACCTCCAAGTGTAGGAGAATGTCTCACCAGTTTCAACAGAAACTCACTTCTCAGGGTAACAGCTACCAAAATGGTGTCATCGAACACTGAGGTAAGTGACCACAACATAGGAGTAGTAAGAACTAAAGACATTAGAAAGCAGGTTTTAGAGAAGCCACACTTGTATCATAGAAGCATCTTATTTTCTTCCTATTTGCCTCTCTTACTTGTGGTTGTACTTAAAATTTATATTAAGAATTTCGTTCCAAAGCTCTATTGAAAGGAAGTATAGAAGAAATGAAGGTAGGAAGGAGGAAGAAAGGAAGGAAGGAAGGAAGGATACTCAGAGCAAAGTAGACTGTCTGCAAGCCTCCCTAAACTGTATGAATCCTGTTTCTCCCATTAGCTGCTGCCTAGCTCTTTTATCATTGATACCACCTCATTCTCTTCCCCCTTCTCTTAGCCTCCATTTTTTCATCTCTCTCTCTCTCTCTCTCTCTCTCTCTCTCTCTCTCTCTCTCTCTCTCTCTCTCTGTCTCCATCTTTCTCACACTATCTCTATCTCATTTTGTATGTCTCTCCCTAGTTTTTAGAGTTTCAAGGGAAGATTTATTTGGATTCTTCATTTTTTTTTTACGTATGAAATTGAGAATCACACTCTGGGCCCTGCAATTGCTGGACATACCATGATCTACATCTCAATCCTACCATAAATAACTTGAATAATTTTATTCTGTTTTTCTACTCACCAATTCGGAAACTTCTGCAAAATGCTAATTCCTATATTTATGTCTAAAGAGTTGAATTAAAATATTGAATGGGAGAAAACACTGATACTAGTGAGTTAAATTTTTAAATCAATGATAGAATTATAAGGTGATTTTTCTATTAGGAAAATAAATTTTATGGAATCATCAAGATTAGTAGTTATGTCAAATGAATTGCATAAGAGTAAGAAATGCATGTGAGGATTATGATTTATTACATAGTACTTCAGGTGGTCTGAAATATGATATATTTTTGTGAATACTTCTACATTGCAATATATATACCATAAAATTGTTTGTTGTATGTTTCCAGCTCATGGTCACATGTTATCTGCAAGAACATACACAAATAGTTCTCTTGTCAGATGAGGCCTGTTCATGCACTCCTGTCCACTTCTGGAAAAGAGACATAGGTATGTTTGGCTTTTTTTAGTCTTATTGTCATGGTCTCTGTCTTAATTTTTCAGGAGATATCATATATCTGTCTGTTATCATGAATTGCTACTAATAAATGGAACCAAGACCAAAACAACAAAAACAAAGCTTTACCATGTTATATACATATCTAATATGCCAATACCTCTTCCTTATAGACCAAAATATGATCTTATTCTTGTGATCATCAAAGCAATGTAAGTATCCTAGGAGCCCATGAAAGTTTTTGACTTTATGTAACTGCATTCATTATAGCTGTGTACCATGCAACATAACCTGAACTTCACATATATTAAGCACAATCCCTTTATATGTAAGATAGAACTAATGTCAAACTACAACCTTTAATCATGTTACCTGTTGTTAGTGTGTTGTTCAGTCATGTCAAAAATGATCTTAAATGTTCTGCAGCTGAGCTCCAGAGTATTTCCATCGCAAACCCAAAACTCTGTGTTCTCAATACCATAATCATCTTCTTGTGGCCCTGTAAATCTTTGTTCTAATGTCTTTTAAATTTGCATTACACAGGGTTGGGGATTTAGCTCAGTGGTAGAGCGCTTGGCTAGCAAGCCCAAGGCCCTGGGTTCGGTCCCCAGCTCCAAAAACAAAGAAAAACATTTTTGCATTACACAATTCATTTATTGTTTGGGAAGGGGGGCATGTGCAGCTAAGAGAGCATACATGTATGAAGATTTGAAGATTTATTTTGGGAACTGGGCCTCTCCTTCCATGATGAGCCCTGGTCATCAGATGAGGTAGAAAGCACCTTTACATATTTTACATACATTAGTCTTGGTGGCCCTCATCATTTAAGGGTCTGTATATTTGCAGTTGATCCTATAGTCACAACAGTTAGATAGAATCATTCAGCAATATAACTCATGATAGCATTTAACACAGGGTCTCTTCTTGTTACCTATGTTTTATAGTGCATCAAATTTATGTACACCATATTGTCTTCAACGATTTTTTTTGTTGGTGATGGTGGTTGTGGTCCATTCTCTTGATGTTAATAATTCTTAGAGGTGTACAGGATTTGTAATTAAAAGTATTTGCAATTTACACATCCTTGATAGGTAAATACGTTGAATACTTTTGAAAACTATTTTCTGCCCATTTGTATTTTATCCTTAAATAAATCCTTTCCCATTTCATCAATCTGTTTTTTTTTTACTAGAAAGAAGAAGCAGTTTAATCTTTATTTTACTTTATACAATTTAAATTTTAAGTTATTTATTGAAGTACAGAAGTCAATGATTTTCTCTTATTAAGTAGGTTATATCTCTCCTTGGCAGGTGGTTTCTTTAACTTGCAGATAGCTTTTAATATCCTGCAGTTCTACTTGTTAATTCATGCTGCATTTCCTGTGCTATTAGTATTGTTGCCTGTACCTACATCTTGTATTTCTACCATTTTCCTCTGAGAGTCTTATCATTTTATTAATTCATCTTTAAAGTAATTTAACATAAATTTTTGTGCATATAAGACATAATTGCCTTCTGCAGGTATACACAAAGTCATTCAGGATCAGAAGGTCTGATCACTGAATCACAACAAATATTCAAGAAAGAAGTGATTGTGACTTCCTGAGATCTTCCTGAGAACTGCTGAGACTTAGCAGGGCTTCAGCGTGGAACTTCTGACCCCTCTTTTATTTTTCTTACTTACCAAGGACCATTCCCTGTATGACTTTATATCCTCTCATGTCCCCAGATCCTTGTATAGCATTTGTTATTATGATTAACAAGAGTGACTTAACATGTAGGAGATACAGTAACAGCACAATTGAAACTTGGTAATTACTTTTCAATTTTATTGAATAAAAACAATGCTAATTTGTAAAGCTTCTACAACTTTTTACTTTCCTATAGAGTTTATACTACCTGCTTTTGTGTCTGTTAACTTGTTTTGAATAACATCTGTTTATGATTATCTCTCTTTGCATCCTGTTAATTATTGATGATTTTGAACTTTTTATACACATTTTGAACATTTCTGATTCTTTGTAGGAAATTTATCCAAGTCATGAATCCAGTTCAACTTATTTTATATTTTCGGTCTTTCCAAACCTAATTGTAGTTTTAAATATTCTTGTTAGTAGACAGATGAGTGAGTTATTAAGAGTGCATACTGCTGTTATTATGTACTGGTGTGGGAAAACTGCTAACAGTACCTGAGATTCCTGAAATACTTCCCTTGTTAATGGGGCATTTCAGGTACTCTTAGTCCCCAGCCTTTGCCAAATCCTGGATGATCCTATCCACAGTCTCCCCAAACTTCATAAGCTTTCAATCATCCTAGGTAAAGTTGATCTGCATCCTGGTCCTAGTGTGCTCCTTTACCATATATACTCACAGGGCTTCTAAAACCCCTGTTCATCTTCCCTGCTCCCACTGTCCTCGTGGACTAAACTGTTCAACAATCCTTTAGAGTGAGAAGACCCAAATATCAGTGGTCAGTCCTAGTTCCTCCTGCTGGTTCACAACCATCTATGAATCAAGCTGTAAGAGATACTAAGCCTCTGCTTTCCAATGTCACTCAAACTGACATACAACCTCCCAAATATACACTTAATTAAAATCATTGAATGCAAAGTGAAAATGCATATTTCCTGAATAAAAAAGGGAATGCTCCTTTATTCAATGTACCTACAAAATTGTTTCCAAGCAATAATAATCAGGCCCAGCAACTCCAGGTGGATGAAGCTTAAATACAGAGCAACCAAGTACATTGGTCCCTCCTGCTTGGTCAGTTGGCTTAATTAAAAATAAGATAAAATTTTAAAAATAAGATAAATCTTAAAATACAATATTCTTTTTCTCCACTCGCTGTAAATATGATTTTTAAATATTTTGTTTTTCTTGATAAATTTGGAAATCTATTTCATGTGAATTTTACATTTAATTTTTTTCTTTCAAAATAGACCCTAAAACATTGACCTTAGAAAAAAAAAGATAGAAAAGAAAAAACATATTAATCTTATTATTTGGATTTTATACTGCTTTGTTTTTATATTGGTTTTGTCTGTGTATAGCCTTACAGTCTTGAAACTACTCCCTTAGACTATATTAGCTGCAAATTCATAGAACTGTCTGTCTATGTCTCTTGAGTCCTAAAATTAAAGATGCACACAACCACATCCAGAGAAAACATTAAACTTGGGTAAACATATCCATTCTTTTATTCCACTGAAATAATAGAGAATATCTACTTTATAAAGACAAAACTTATAAGCATTGTTTTCAGTGAGAGAATCATATAAATACAAAAAAAGTGATAAATGTTTCTTAAAGTTAGCTTTGGGAAGTAATTCACACACATAAATTTGCAGAGTCTTTGGAACATAATGAATCTATTTACTTTTTAAAATAAGAATGAAAATGTCTTCTGAAAACTTTGCAATGGGAATTTTCCTCTTCTCTCAGATTACAGTGGGAATGCTTGGCAATTCCTCAGTACTATTTCATTACATCATTTTAATACACACTGGGAAGCATTTAATGCCCAAAGACCTGATTATAGAGCATTTGACTTTTGCCAACTGCTTGTCTATCATCTCAAAAGGCATTCCACAGACAATGTCAGATTTGGGATTTAAGGATTTTCTAGATGACATCGGATGTAAATTGATAATGTATATTTCTCAAATAACAAGGGGAGTGTCCCTTTATGCCATGTGCCTACTGAATTGTTTCCAAGCAATAATAATCAGCATCAGCAACTCCAGGTGGATGAAGCTTAAATACAGAGCAACCAAGTACATTGGTCCCTCCTGCTCGGTCAGTTGGCTTGTGCACCTGGTTCTAAACATCTTTATTCCAGCAAGAGTGTTAGGCCCCAGTTACAAGAAAAATGCTACTAACTGGGTGAGTTATGAATACTGCTCATTGTTTCCTTCTAGCAGTATGACAACTGTACTATATATGTCCTTACTGTCCTTCTCTGATGTCCTGTGTCTGAGTCTCATGGCCTGTGCAAGTGTCTCCATGATACATATCCTCTACAAACATAAGAGACAAGTCAAGCATGTACACAGTACTCAGCACTTTCTAAAAGTCTCACCTGAAGACAGAGCCACCCAAACTATCCTCATCTTGTTGTGCATGTTTGTCATCTCTTACTCATTCTCTTCTGTTCTGACTGTCTTACGGACTTGCTCCAAATACCCAGTGCTCTGGGGAGTAAATGTATTTACATTTATTGAAATATCCTTTCCCATATTTTGTCCCTTTGTTCTTATCATGAATATGAAGTCTAGTTTTATTCTGTTTTTACCCTGCTTTGGTAAGAGATAGGTTCCTCCAAGTATGATAAGAGCCCTGGTCATCTCTTTACTATCGTATATTGTCATGTTCTTTTATCTGTTGTACAGTGGTAAAACTTATTTGAAAACATCAAGCTTTCTATAACTGCTTCATCATGTGTGGTCAACAGTTTTTATGCTGGAACCATTTTATATATGTCTTACTTATGCTTCCTGTACCTCAGACAAAATACCTGTCAAAGGCAACTCAGAGGAAAGGTTTTCTTAACCACACATTCTGAAGGTTCTGTCCATCATTGTAACGTAGTAACAGTGAGAAGATGGATTTGTGGAGAGAGGAGCATAAGTTACATGATAACATTAAATTCACAAGAAAGCAAGACAGACATATATTTCTTTGCTCCATTCTTTTTCTTTGGCCCTTTTAAATAAGACTCTACATCTGCCTATGAGATGGTATGACCCAGAGTCAAAGTGGGATTTCTGTCCTCAAGTGACAATCTCTGAAATATATTCACAGTCATATCAGCAATGAAGTGTAAGGATCACAAGTCAATACTGTCAATTTGACACATGCGCATTCTATTTTTATCTACAAAAATCAATCTTTTAATAAAAGTCTATATTTAAGGTCAAATGACACAAGTTATTCATCTTTAAAATGCATAAGTAATCATGAAGAGATAAATTGTACACCAAAATTTATATTAAAAATTCCAACACAGAGTTAACAAGGATTTATATGTATTTTTATATATATATTTGTATATATATTCATATATATAACTATACGTATATAT
The DNA here is from genome assembly GCF_011064425.1 of Rattus rattus. Taxonomy (NCBI): domain Eukaryota; kingdom Metazoa; phylum Chordata; class Mammalia; order Rodentia; family Muridae; genus Rattus; species Rattus rattus. The sequence goes on along the minus strand of NC_046155.1, from coordinate 175,136,211 downwards.
AACTATATATGCAAAACCTCAAAAAATTATGTTCATGTTATATTTTGATTGTTTCACAAAACTTCTTGAGATTAGATAAACTAGGAAAATAGATAAGGATGGGCAGAGATACTAACTAACATTAAGAATGACTGAAAATCAATATGGAAAGTCTCTGCTTGCATATCTGTGTGAGCGTTTACTTGGGCTTATCCTATAAAGAGTATTATGCTCATCTTAGGAGCCATTTGTTGCCAATTAAAAAGCCATATGTGAAATGTCTACCTTTGAGTTTTTGGTCTGAGTATCTGGAGAAACAATCCCCCTCCCAAAACAATTCAGACTATTGCCATTGTTCTTGGTTACCAACCAGAACTTCATGGCAAGACATTTTGGCTGGATATACCACACGATGGAGCTGGAACATGAGAAATTAAGTCCATATTGACCAAGATGTATCCCTGCTGGGTATATTCTATAGCACTTCAGACACATTCAGGATGTCCAAGGAAAAAGGTTGTTAATACCATTACCTACCTATGAACACTGATGTTCAACAGTGACCTTCCTAGTAAGTTATTCCTATTGCTACATTAGTAGCACAGCTATTATTGGGAGTGGGGTAGGTAACCAGCTACTTTCTGTTATGATTTCATGCTACAATAACAATTCTCAAACTGTGGGTTGTGACCATTGGATAACACATATATCCAATTGTCTTGGTAAATGAGACACTGCTGAGTAGCAATATTAAAATTGTAACAACAAAAGTAAATTATGATTATGTGTTCCAAAACCAGAGGAAATATGTATTTTCCAATGGTGGTTACCCACAGATTGAGAACCACTTGTACTATAGAAAGCCTGGGGCTACAAATTATGGCAGAAATCTAGACAGAGAATTACAGAACACATGGATATAAAGAATACCACTAGTTTGATAAGTGAATAAAGTGTCAAACTTGCCTCTAAATTCATATATCTGTAGCCCAAAGAAGGTCCACCACTCAGAACTCATCAGAGAAATTTCTGTGTACTGTGAAGGTGGTTATCACACTGACCAAAGTGCAAAGAATGAGTGAATGTCCAGTTAAAATGGGATATCTATATCCTTTCCCTTTGTAGCAACTTTCAGGTAATATCTTGGAAAATAGGATTAAAAAAATCAAATAGACAGATGTGAGAGAGGATTAGAGAACAACAGTACTTACTGAGTATGACAGGACCACTGCACTCATAAACTCATAATTGTTGTGGTTGTCCGCATAAGACATACAACTAGGCCAGCTTACATCTTTGCATGAAGGTAGTCCTCATGAGAATCCAGCCCTAACTGAAGATCTATTGACAGTTCATGGCTTTGGGGCAGGGAAAGACAACTTTCCATAAGAGCATGGTGACTAGTAGGTCAATCAAGCCTCAGTGTAAACCATACACACCTATGAGTAAGTATATGAACAGTAAAAATGAGTTTATGGGTTATAAAAATATAGAGTATATGAAATTGGGAGTGTTTGGCAATGATTTAGGATGACAAGGAGTGAACACAATAAGAGTGCATTGTATACATATATGGCATTCTCAAAGAATTAATGAAAATACTGTATTTTAAAAATGATCCAATAGTTATTCCACTCAACACTCCAGCTAATTTACTAGAGGCTTGGATTATTCCACAGATTTCAGCCCTCTCAACATCTTACATGGGCTTTATATTCCAGTCTGTAATTTCAACACAAGATTTTCAAACAGAAAGGTCCAAGTGAGAATGCTTCAGTCCCACTTAGAAGGGGCAAGAAAATAATCATGGTATGCAGAGGAAAGGAGGGAATGTGTGGGAGAGGAAAGGGGGATAAGGAGGGGTGAGGCAAACAGGAACAGGATTAGGTATGGGGAGGAAAACAGGAAAGAAGCCCAGAGGGTCAGGGGAATGAATGAAAATATGAAGCTTCTGGGGGAGCAGGGGTGGAGGTACAGTCTAGAAAGTCCCAGAGACCTGGGATATAAGAGGCTCTCAGGACTCAATGGGGGTTCTTAGATTTCTGTATAAGCTCCACCCCCACAGTTGCCTGGCAACAGTTAGGTATGCTCTGCCCCACAGGTACCTGGCAACAGCCAGGTATGCCTCACAATATGTTGCCCCCTCCTCACTCTCTTGTTCTTGTTCTCTCTTGCTCTTCCCCTCTTCCCCTTTTGTCCTTTTTCACCCCATTCCCCTCCCCTCTTTTCTCCACATGCTCATGGCTGGCCTCTACTCCTCTACTTCACTTCTACTTCTCTTCCTCCTCCTCCTCCTCTTCCTCCTCCTCCTCCTTTTCCTCCTCCTCCTCTTCTTCTTCCTCTCTCTCTCTCTCTCTCTCTCTCTCTCTCTCTCTCTCTCTCTCTCTCTCTCTCTCTCTCTTTCCCCCCCACCCCTTGTCTCATTCTTTCTTTAAACCTTTCCAAGTGGAACCCTGTCTGCCTGGTGTGGTTTGTCCAGACATGAGCCGAGATTTCTACCCCAACAGTGGGAAGAGGGAACTTGAAGAGACCATCTCCAGTAGATAGAGAGGTCCTCACTTGGAGTAACCTGGTGATTAACCCACAGTCAAAATATCTGACTCAGAATTGTCCCTATCTAAATGAACTCCAGGGACAAAAATAGAGATGAGATTGAAGGAAAGGCTGTCCAGTGACCAGCCCAACTTGGGATCTATTTCATGTTGGTTGGGCGTACCAAGGTTTGACACTATTCCTGATGCTATGATGTGCTTACCAATAAAAGCCTACCATGTCTTCTCTGAGAGGCCCTAACAGCAGCTGGTTGAGACAGATGTAGTTACTTACAACCAATCATTGACCTGAAATCATGGACCCCTATGTAGGAATTAGGGAAAGGATTAAAGGAGCTGAAAGAAATGACAACTGGATGGGAAGACTAGCAATCTCAACTAACCTAGATATCTGGCAGCTCTTAGAGACTGAGCCATCAACAGGAAGCATACAAAAGCTGGTTTGAGGCCCTGGCACATATATAGCAGAGGACTCTCTGGACTGGCCTCAGTGGGAGTGGATGTCCTATTCCTGTAAAGACCAGAGTCCTCACAGAAGTGGGGTGGGGGAAAGCACCCTCTCAGAAGCAAGGGGGGGATGGACATACAACTGTGGGAGGGGCAACATCTGCAATGTAAATAAATAAAAACAATAAATTGAAAACAAAAGAAAGAAGAAGAAAAAAAATGAGTTGATCCTGGGAAAGGGGAGGTGGCAATACAGAATAGTGGTTAAAGGGGTAAACTATAGTCCTGATGCTGCAATGTAGGAAAAAAAGGAGAGAGAGAGAGAGAGAGAGAGAGAGAGAGAGAGAGAGAGAGAGAGAGAGAGAGAGAGAATATGTCTTAATCAGGGTTTCTATTGCTGAACAAATCTCATGACCAAGAAACAAGTTGGGGAAGAAAGGGTTTATTCAGCTTACACATCCACATTGCTGTTCATCACCAAAGTAAGTCAGGACTGGAACTCAAACAGGTCAGGAAGCAGGAGCTGATGTAGAGGCCATGAAGGGATGTTACTTACTGACTTGCTTCCCCTTGGCTTGCTCAGCTTGCTTCTTATAGAACCCAGGACTACCAGCCCAGGGTTTGCACCACCCACAATGGGCCCTCCCACCTTTGACCACTACTTGAGAAAATGCCTTACAGCGGGATCTCATGGAGGAATTTCTTCAATGGAGGCCCCTTTCTCTATTATAACTCCAGCTGGTGTCAAGTTGACAGACAAAACCAGCCAGTATCCCTCTCTTCCTTCTTTTATTTCAGTAGTGGAACCTATAATGATTTTCCATCATAAAGCAATATGAGAGAGATGGGAAGGCCCATGCTCAGAGGCACACACAGCCTGGTGCTAAGTGAGGATCACTGTGGAAGGATTGTTGTAGGGGGTGGTCTGGGTCCTGGCATTTATCTCCCATAAATTCTGATCATGTGTTCTCATATATGACTCATTACAAAGCCATTAAAATTTCCTGATTTTCAGAGATATTTGGATCCCAAATACTGTAGTGAATAAGATCAGACTCTTCCAGAGAATAAGAGGCAAACAGGGTATGTCTGAAGCTGAAGTGAGCTCATCTCTGTCAGCAGAGAGGGCATGTATTTTGCTTTGGGAAAACATGATTTCTGATAAAAGTGAAGTGAAAATTGTGCTCTGGGAGGAACTTAAATTATGTTATAAAAATGTTGATGCTGTTGCTGCTGCTGCTGCTATTTTTGTTGTTGTTGTTGTTGTTGTTGTTGTTGTTGTTGTTGTTGTGCCAGGAAACATTCATGAATCCAGAAAGACCACCAAGGAGCCATTATCAATTTAGCCACATCAGAGTCTCTTCATTACAAAGAGTTTGGTCTTACTCCCTGTTAGCCCACAGGATGGTTTGGTGAGGCAGGCACAAATCTTATCAGGATATGGTTTTATTGGAAATGGCATGTAAGGGAAGGGGTGAGGAATGAGGTGCCCAGCCTTACAAATATCAAATAGAATGTCTACTGTAAGCAGAAAAGTGGGTGCTCTGAAGCATAAACCATATACAATTACAAATGATCTGAAAGTACCTTTGTATCAATCAGTATACTCTTTGACTAACTGTTCTTAGCAACTACCTAGAGAGTAACTCTGGCCAAGTACAAATCTTGAGGTTCTTTCTGGTAGGTGGGTAGAGCTTGTTGTTCTGCTGTAGGTCAAAGTCTTAGTTTTTGTTTTGTTTTGTTTTGTTTTAAGATGGAGACTGGTCTCACAACAGAGTATGTTTGGCCTCTCAGTTGTTATTGTTGTTCTCTCTTATTTTAATATTTTAAAAATTCTATTTCTACACTTTTTGTTTCTGCTTGATTTTGCCATACATTACCTTGTAGCCTACTTCTCTCACAAACTCACTAAGAAGTTGAGGATGATATTATACTCCTACCCCATGGTTTCTACCTCCCTAGTGCTGGGGTTCAAGGACAGCTTTACTATTTCAAATATTCATTTTATTTTGTTTTATTTTGTTTTGTTGTGCTTGGAGAAACCTTATGTCTGTGTAGCCCTGGCTATCCTAGAACTCCATTTGTGGTCCAGGCTGTCCTCAAATTCACCTGCCTCCATTCCTGGAGTGCTGGGATTAAAGGCTTGTACAGGGATTAAAAGCCACTGACACCTTTAAAACCAAACCAACCAACCAACCAACCAACCAACCAACCAATCAAACAAAACAAAAAACAAGAAACCAAACAAACAGGTTGCTTGAAGAAGTAAGATCTAGAAACTCTGCACGGAGAAAGTAAAAGCCAAAAGATTAAGGTCATTCTCAACTACTCTGCTCACAAACTCACTGAGAAGTAGTGGATGATCTGAACTGATCATGCACTTACATCCTATGGCTTCCCCTACCCAGTGCTGGGGTTCCAGGGCAGCCTCCCTACTTCAAACACTCGTTTTGTTTTGTTTTGTTATCTTCTGTTTTTGTTTGTTTTCTTTTATTTTGAGAGATCGTATGTCTACCTAGCCATGGTTGTCCTCAACCTTCATTTGTGGTCCAGGGTGGACTCAAATTCACAGACATCTGGATACCTCTCTTTCCTGATAGCTGGGATTAAAGGTGTGTGCAGGGATTAAAGGCCCCTGACTTTCTTCAACCAAAGCTACCAACCAACCAAACAAACAAACAAATTGGTTGCTTGAAGTAGTAAGGCAGGTCAGGTGTTAAAAGCAATAAAATTGGGGTAAAAGGTCATTCTCAAGTACTTAGCTAGCTTGGGTGCAGAATAGGATAAAAGACACATATTTGAGCACACAAGCAGAAACCAACACATAGAAAAGGAGAGAAAACAGGCCATAAAGGAAGGGACTTTTTGCCCACACATTGTAATTCCTCCCTAGACTAGTTTTCACATCATGTCCATCAAACATCATGTTTTTCTAAAATGAAGGATAGCATTATCTCTGCTGATAGAACTAAGTTCCTTTTAGCCTCTGTCTTCTCTAGAGGCTAAAACACATGCTGGATCACTCCTGCCCTCTGTCAAATTCCACTGTGAAGGGTTTGACAATGTTCACTGAAGCACTGAAAGAATAAAGATTTTCAACTAGCCCCCACTGACCCTGCTGTGAGGACAAGTGCACCTCACAACAAAGAATAACATAACATGTTTTGGGGACATAGCCTGGCTATAGCCACCACAAACCATCTGGCCTCGATAAGGCCTGACTTGACAGTCCTGAGAAAAAAACAAGAACTAGGGTCAGCTTTCCCCAGAAGCAGGGTAGCCTAGAGTTGAACTGAGCCCAAGTTACAAACCAATGAAATTGCTTTGCGTGACTGTTGCCAACTGCCTATGTAATTTTCCCTATAAATACCTTCCCCTAATTGGGCTCGGGGTCGACTCCTCTGTCTCCTGTGTGAGATACTTGTCGTCCCCAGAGCTCTGGTTCCTCAAATACACCGCTTGTTTATTACATCAAGACCGGTTTCTCATGAGTTCTTGGGGGGTTGCGTTGTCTTGAGATTTGAGTGGGGGTCTTCCCCACCCTGGTGGTCTTTCAGCACTTAGGATCCAAAACTCTGGAAATCAGGAAATTGTAAAAACTTTGTAATGAGCCAAATGTTAGAACAGAGGATCAGAAGTCATGAGAGACAAATTCTAGCCTTGGTATTCCCTTTCAGTGTGGTACTAGCAGCTTTCACCACAGTGACTTACAATGCTTGCTTAGGATATGTTCTCCTTACAGGGGATTATTAGGATTGTACTAGAGAAACAGAGCTTGGGCTAAATTGGGTTTTCATCTGTGATGCAAACAGCAGGAGAGGTATCTTTCCTCAATTTTGTTTGCTTGCTTTCTTTCACTCCTCTAGTTAAACACCATCTTTTCACAAAGGCCAGGCAGACCTTGATATTCTTAGCCTACCAAGCTATGTTAGGATTAGAGCCCCACCTTCTAAGAGTAGAAGGTAGAAAGTTGTGAGATGCCCTACCCAGGAACAAGTTTAATTTCTAACTGACTCACTGAAGCCCTGCACTATAAAAAGAAGCCAACTCAGACAGAACTTCAGATGAAGCAGAGCAGAGGCCCAGACACACACCACATCCCAGTGCTTCCTGTAATCACCCCTGAAATTCTCCATAGAAAGAGGTAAGTTTGGAGAACAGACACACTTTCCTTTTTGTGCCCTTGAATAAGGTCATGTATATTTGTGTGTTATTATTTGTGGATCTGAGAGATGCTACATTCACGAATTTGAGGGAATCTCAGTGGTGGAAGTGTGGTGGGGTATTAACTAGAGAAGACTGCTTAGAAATAGGTTTAAGCCAATAGAAAGTTGTTATTCGAAACTCAGAGACTACATTGAGTGTTGGTAATCCAATCACAGCCCTCAGTATTTCTCAGGGTGAGCTTTAAAGCACAAAATCATGTCTTGGGTTGATATATGTCAGTTAACAAGAACAGGTAACCAACCAGTAGCAGAATTATAAAAGTCAAAATTAGCTTATTTAGATTAGCACATTTAATGACTTTTCCAGAACTATGGATTTTGATGGATTAGAACTTTGATTTAGGGGTTGGGGATTTAGCTCAGCGGTAGAGCGCTTGCCTAGCGAGCGCAAGGCCCTGGGTTCGGTCCCCAGCTCTGGAAAAAAAAAGAACTTTGATTTAGTCTTGGCAGGCTGATTTTAAAGTTTGATTGGTCCTTGCACCATGGAGTTAGTTGTGCTGAGATCTTGTAGCCTACTAAAGTCTAGGTATTTTGTATTGTATTCATCCTGCAGTTGTTTGTAAGGATCATTAGTTTACTGAATTAATTTGTAATGTAGTTTAAGGTGCATGAGACCCACAGTTAATTCAATCAGAATGAGAATTAACGGCCCTGTCAGTGCTGAGAGCAGAATAGTAAGTTAGGGGCCCCAAAGAACAAAGAATAGTATCAATGATCTAATTTATGTCATATTCTCTGTTTTAGTTTTTTTTTTCCTGACAGTGGAAACATCTTTTCTAATTACTGACCAATTAACATAAAACAACAGTTTTGTACCTAAAGCCAGACTTATTTTACTTCATCTCATAAGATGACTACACCTTTCCAATTTTGTACATGCCCTACAAATGGCTCCCCTAGTTGCTAAGAAACAAGGTAGTTTCCATTGCAAAAATAGGGATTTTCACCATGAGGCTTCCTGAATATTTCCTTTAAAAAGATTCTGGCCTTTAGGGAACAGAAAAAACAAAACAAAACAAACCATTTCTGCAAGGGAATCTAACTGTTGTTTTAATTCAGAAATGGAATGTTTTAATCTTTGCAGGTCCTGATCAACCTTTCTGTCCAGTTTTAAAGGATCAGAAGAGGCATATTTAGTAAAACCACTGATATACACCCAAAACGCAGTCTCAAGGGCACAGTAATAGCCTGCATCAGAATAAGGGTAAGTTATTAAGGTTGAGAGGTTATGGGTTTTGAATATTACACAAGTTTAAGCCCCTTGCCAGTCCTGTAATGCTAATTTGGGCTGTCACAGTGAGTTTTGTCAGTCAGTGGGCTGACAGGCTTGTTAGCTTCTTTCTTTATGTAGTATGGAGCCAGGGGTTTAAGCATAACCAGCAATCCTGGATGCTTTTGGGATGAAGTTTAGATGTAATGATTAACTTTATCTCCAAGGTCCCTTCTTGTGACATGTGTTATAATTTTCCAGCTTTTTTGGTTTTGTTTATTTGTTGTTTTGTTTTGTTTTTGTTTGTTTTGTTTTGTTTTTTCTGTTCCCTAAAGGCCAGAATCTTTTTAAAGGAAATATTCAGGAAGCCTCATGGTGAAAATCCCTATTTTTGCAATGGAAACTACCTTGTTTCTAGCAACTAGGGGAGCCATTTGTAGGGCATGTACAAAATTGTAAAGTTTGCATTTCTATCTGCAAAGATAAATTCCCTTGTTTTTCCAGCACATACAACCACGCAATTAAAGTAGGCTTCCGTAAGTAAAGGTAGCAATGAAATGTGCCTTCCTGGTTTCTAGTCACGTTAGGCAATATCTTCACTCTGTCTGTCTTCTTTAGTTTCCACTACACGCCTGAGCACATCTCGGGTTGTACCATGACTTTGTATTCATACCCATGGTGCCTGAGCAGGTAGAAGGGCATGGAGTGGAAGGACATGGGGCCTAATTAAACCTGAATTTCAATGAATCCATAGTCCATAGTGAGGTAAATCATTCCTATATGAGGTGCAGAGGACTAAACCAAAGCAAAGGAGCAAATCAACATAATGTTTTTTGATCTCTAATGAAAATTTTGTTAGTGTCTCTCTCTTCCTTTGTTACTACTTTTGTTTTTGTTTTGTTTTCTTCCATTTATGCTTTACTTATCCATTTTATATCCTACACAGTGTATCTCTTCCATTTACCCCCTCTCATATTCCTTACCCCCACTTCTCCTCTGAGCTTGTACACCCCCAGGTATCTGCCCATGTTGGCATTTCAAGGCTTCTCTCTTCTCCCACTGAGGCCAGACAAGGCAGCCCAGTTAGAAGAACATATCCCACATAAAGTCAATAGCTTATAGGATAGCCCACTCCATGTGTTTGGGACCCACATAAAGGCCAAGCTACACATCTTTGACATGTACTCAGGGAAGCTTAAGTCTGACCCTTATATGTTCTTTGGTGATTTAGACTCTGAAAGTCCCAAGGGTCCAGGTTAGTTAACTCTTTTGATCTTTCTGTGGAGTTCCTATCCCTTCTCTCCCCATGGTTCTTCTTTGTAGTCTTCCAAAAGAGACACCAAGCTCCATCCACTCTTTGGCTGGTGGTATCAGCATCTGAGTCAGCTGCTGGGTGAAGACTCTCAGAGTACATGTTCCAGACGACTAGCATAATAGAGTATCATTAATATTGTTAGGGATTTCCTAACACATGCATATTGGGCTGGTTATTGGTTGGCCATCCCCTCAGTCTCTGTTTCATCCTTGTGCTTATATTTCTTATAGACAGGATAAATTTTTGGTTGAAAGTTTTGTGGGTGGGTTGGAGTCCCTTGCTCTACTGGGGTTCCTGTCTGGCTACAGGAAGTGGCTTCTTCAGGCTTTATATCCACAGTGTACTGAATCACCATTAAGGTTACCCCAATGATTCTTGTGTGTCTCCCTTATCCCAGGTACCTGTCTCATCCTGGAGACACCCCCATGTTCTCACCACTGTCACTTGCAGATTTCCATTCATTTTCATGGCCATCTTGTCATCTCTCTTGTCCTTCCATTATATAGATGTACCACATTTTCTTCAGTTGAGGGACATCTAAGTTGTTTCTAGTTTTGGACTGTTTCAAAGTAGCTATGAACATAATTGAGCAAGTATCTTTGTGGTGTGTTGGAGCATCTTTTGGGTATATGCCCAGGACTGGTATAGCTGAAGATTAAAGCAAAGTAAGGAAGAAGACCTGTGCACCATTTTCTGATATCTAATGAAAATTATGTTAGTTTTCTCCGTTGTTATTGACTTTGTTTTGTTTTTATTATTTTGTTTAATCATTTTTCCTGGCAAGAATTCTTTTTTTTTTTTTTCTTTTTTTCGGAGCTGGGGACCGAACCCAGGGCCTTGTGCTTGCTAGGCAAGTGCTCTACCACTGAGCTAAATCCCCAATCCCAAGAATTCTTATATACCAAGTAAAGTATTAATCTATGTCCAAAGCATCAGCTATAAGTTGAGACGTTTTGGCTATGGGAACAGGCTATTGTTCGATCCCATTGCTAGGGGTAGGCTAGGTAACTTGAGGCAGACAGCGAAAAATGAGGTGTGGAGTCTGCAATTGTGGCCAAAGTTGTTTAACTTTGGCAACTCTGATCAGCAATTGTGTGGCTTATTTTTGTCAATTTCTAGCCTCTTGAAATCTTTGTTATTCTGCAGAGAAAAGCTGATGGTTTCTGGCAATTTGACTCCTGCTAATAGCAGCAGGGAATGAAAACAAAAACTTAGTTACTTGCCCCCCCCCCCGCCCCACTATTGCTAGTCAGGCTGGAGTCTCAAGAGATTATCGGTTCCTCATGAGCCAGAGAGAAAAGAAAAAGAAGAAGGGGGGAGAGTCAAACACACACACACACACACACACACACACACACACACACACACACATACATAGATATGCTCTCTCTCTCTCTCTCTCTCTCTCTCTCGTCTGCCTGACCATCTGTGTTCATGAATACTTACATAGACTCACATGTGTCCACATACATATTTATATACATACATATAGACAGACAGAGATATAACTATATACATTTCGTAGATGGGGTGGACCCCCCAAAAGCCACACTTAGTTTCTTGCCTCCAGCAATTTATACCTACTTAGAAGTACTTTAAAGCACTACCTCATAGATAAAATGTTAAACAAAAAGAGAGTTATAGAAGGATGCCCGATAGTAAGTTCAAAGCAATATTTTATTCTATATGTTCAAAACAATAGTTTCATATGGCCTTGCTTTAGTGCATAACTGTAGGCCATCCTTGGGCCTAACCTAGAATGAATGTGTTTCCTTGATCAAAAATTTGTTCCAAGTCTATTTCTCTTCTTAGTGTAATTTTGAAAGATCAATTTACTCCTTATCATGTAGCATCTACTTACTATTCTATGAGGAGACTACACTTTCTATTCTTGATTTTAATGTTATTATATATTTCTGGCAAAACAACTAAAACCATCTCCTTAAACTTTGTTCTTAAAATTATTTTAATCAAATTAGGAATGCTGCAAAGTCATTAATTCATCTAAATAGGATTAATTCCTGAAAGTAAATCTTCATGGTGATCTGTAGGAAATTTGCTCAATAGGGAGGGATGGTGCCCCCAAATCACTAGGCAATGTAATAATGGAAGGAAAAGACTGTACTCAGGGAGAAGCAATCCTGGGAGAAAGTCTCTAGGACTCTGGCTTTTCAGACTGCAACTGTCATCCCCATGCAAATCAGTGGGCTACCTCTGGGAAACTCACTTGCTTGCCACAGACTTTTCTAGATAGCTTCTGTCATTGTGGATTGAGTTTATGGAATAGCTTCTTAGCTACTTTTTGAGAAATTTCAGATCATGTGGGAAACTCTTTTATCTACCCAGAAAATATATCTGTATCTTCTCACATCCTTAGATCTCAGGAAGTCAGTTTTCCCAAAGATCAGCAGGGTTGGTCTGTTGTTTGGAATCCTTCCTTGGTAAGGGCTGTTTTGAATTTACTTAAGCACAATCATGACATCTATCTGGCTGAGACATCACACACTAGTTATCCAGCCTAGGTATAACATATCTTTGTCTAAGAAATGCAGAGAGTTTTATAGACCCCCACATGAATAGTCTGGTGAAGGTCATATTCCTATGAGATCTCAGACAGAAATGGCTTATAGTATGTCATAGAATATCAATAGACATCACTGGTCTTAGGGCTTTTGTAGGAGAACTAAGTTAGCAGCCTGGCAGTGGTAGACATCATTTTGTAGGGAAAGTCAAATAACCTTTAGGAGGACCACAAAGTGTTAATGACCCTTTTATAAGCAGTGAAAAGCACTCTTTTCTTATAGGTTGCACTGTGAACATGTCTGGAAGTAAAGCATATCAAATACGATGTTTATTTAAACAGTGACTAACTTTTCTTTTCCCCATCTGACAGTCAGTGTGAGACCAATCAGTTCTGCTCTCTGGGCTGAGGTACCTACCTACCTGTCTTCCTCCCAGTTTGTTTTACTTTGTTTGTTTGTTTTTTTTTTTTTACTACTCACTGTATGTGGTTTCATCTTTAATCCTGTGAAAGTCACAAACAAGCAACTGCATTATCAGTATGCAGGGAAACTGAATTAATAATGGTGTGTTTCTCAAAGCTTACCTGAGGGTAGGCCCTGAATTGAGCCTGATACTGAATCACATAGACATCAGATAGCATTCTGGTGGCATTCAGAGAAGAAATTCAACCATGCCATAAGGTCTGGTAAGTATAGAAATTTAAACCAGAGATAACTTGCTTTGTTTGTTTGTTTGTTTTATTAAAATAGCAGTGCCACCACAGCTCTTATATAGGTGGGTCATTCTGTGCTAATAGGATTAAATTATTTGGACAGCTATATACAGGGAGTTTCCATGTACAAAGATTGGGTTTGTAGTTTAATGGACAAACAGAAGAAAAGATTTTAAGATATATGGAAGTTCCAGTGATAGAGTCAAAGTCAGAGCTGTTTTTGAAGCCTAAGGTAGAATTAATTTAGTGTCTGTCCAGATTAGAGAGTCAGTGACCATTTTTGTGCTGGTGTATAGAGGCCTTGCTATTTCCACGAACTCTAGTATCCAGAGACATCAATACCCTACTGCACCTAGGTAGTCTTGAACCTGTCTCTGCCAATAGGAGGCTGAAGAGCACATCTTTCAGATACAAGGTGTATACCTGTTTCTCTGGAAGAATCACATTCATGAAATCAGAGGGCCCAGGTTCTTCACATGCTGAAGAGGTATATTCCAGGGGGACTAGCAAGGAAACAGTATGTGTATGTGTCCAATCCAGGCAATATGATGGACTGCACTTTCCTGATTTGTTCATTGGGTATTTTTTAATGAGGATTACGGTAGCTGAACTAGTTAGTTGAACAATTACAGGAACTTGGTATTAGACCAGTCTTAGGGATTAGGGTTCTGATCATACCATCTGCAATCTATGTTATTAATAAGAGAGATAATCCAAGTATGTCTTTTGTTTGAAGGCAGAAATTCCAGCTAGTAGGTATTCTTTGGACACAAGGTAAGACACCAAGATTTTGCTGGGTATCTATAAGTCTAATTGCATCTCATCATCAGAGGTGGAGAAAGTAGTTTTCAGGTTTTGCAAAAGCTTCGTATTAGCCAAAATGTGAATATTCTTATCTGAGCCTAGTCCCTTGAGCCCAATGACAAGTACTTGCCAAATTTCTATAAGGAGGTCCAAGAACTCTCCACATAGAAATTTGTTTGTTTCTCTGGATGACCTTGCAGACCCCAAAAGATTCAGATCTCCAAAAGGAGGAGCACAGGTCTTAAGCTGAGGAGATGGAGGATCTCAAATCAGAGAAAGCCACTGGCTAATCATGCCAACAAAACTGACAAAAGCACATAAAAGATAGGCAGAAAAACAGTGTAAAAATGACCAGAGGTGGCCACTTATATTGGTGTGAATATGCTTGGCCAAGAAGGAGTGGTACTGTTAGGATGTGTGGCCTTGTAGGAGGAACTGTGTAACTGTGGGGACCCTCCTTTGAGACCCTCCTAATAGCTGCCTGGAAGGCAGTTCCTCCTGGTTATGTTGAATCGAGCCTTAAAACTCTCAGCTTCTTCACCAGCAACATGTCTTCCTGCATCCTGCCGTGCTTCTTGCTGTGATGCTAACTAAACTGAAACTGTAAGCCAGCCCTAATTGTTTGCCTTATAAGAGTTGGCCCGGTCATAGTGTCTTCTCATAACAATGGGAGAACTAAGTAAGACACCACCAAACATTTATGCATCTGGAAATACAAAGAGATCCAGTGACATATCCATGAAATCCAGATACTGCATCAGCAGCCATGTGTGATCTTTCCTGTATGTCCAAACAGTAGTTGCCTTAACCATTCTTAGCTGAGGAGGTGACAGACCAGGAGAATTTCTAAAGTGTTTTCCTTTTAGGTGGAAGTTTCAAGCGCCTCTAGGACATTAGGGGAACACTGCACAAAGGCAGCCCTGGGGAGCTTAACATCTCAGTATGTGCATCATTCAGAGTTCACTGACCACTGAACTCTACCCCACCCAAAGCAATTCTGAGAGCCTGGATGCCTAAAGGCCTGGTTTTGGAGATGTTTGTGGAACTCCAGAAATATGGGCAATTCATAACAAAGGATTAGTCAGACATGCGATTAAACCAATTGAAAACTTTTTATTAGCCTGCCTTGGAATACAATGGTGATGTGTTTATAAAAAGATAAAGAGGGGGAATTATGTTCTATGGAGGTGTGGTGAGGTCTGAGGAAAGGGGGTGCCTCAACAGGCTCATGCTGAGATATCCCTTCCTCATGAGGGACCAGCCAGAGGAAGGGATAGTAGAATAGAGTTTATTCATGGCATGGGGAGGAGAATTAAGATGATATAAGAGCAGAGCAGAGAGAGAGAAAGAAAGAAGAGAGAAATGGGAGAGAGACAGAGACAGAGAGAGAGAGAGACAGAGACAGAGACAGAGACAGAGACAGAGACAGAGACAGAGACAGAGACAGAGGAGACAGAGACAGAGACAGATGGAGAGAGAGGAGGAATGTGTGTGTGTGGGGGAGTCTGGCCATGAGCACATGAAGAGAAAGAGGGGAAGGCAATGGGGACAAAGGGAGGGGGAAGGCAAGAGTAAAAGAACAAGAGAGCAAGAGAGTGAGGAGATACAAGCAGCCCCTATTATAATGTCAGGCATACCTGACTATTGCTAGATAACCATGGGACTGGAGCTTAGACAGAATGCTAACACTAGGTGTTCAGAATCCCATTGTACACTTGAACCCTTCTCTGGGTAAGCTTTTAAGCAAAAAATCTTATTTGGGCTTGACATATGTCAAGTAACAGGAACAGTTGGCAAGAAGCAGAATTACCAAAGCAAAAACCAAGGTTACTACACTAAGAGACTTTCCCTTACCTATGTATGGGCTTCGGTGGATTAGGCCTTCACTTTAGTTTTGAAAACTGTAAAGTCTACAACCTGAGTTTTACACCCTGATTAGTACTTCTATCATTGAGCAGGTGTGCAAAACACATGGGGCCTGCTATGTCTAGGATACTGTTATAGAGTGGGTGGCTATGGATAATCATTTTGATATATGACATGGCATTTTATATTTTAAATGCTACTCAAGCGTGAGAATTATATATGTGTGTGTGTGTGTGTGTGTGTGTGTGTGTGTGTTTATGGATATGTTTTTGCTGCTGAATGAACTTAATGTTATGATCATTTGCTTGTAATGTTTTTCTGTTAAGGAAGTATTATTTTGTGGCACTTTATAATGGGAAACAAGGGTGAACCTTAAATTTTTGGGGTCAGAAACAATATATTCACCTTTTCCAAAGTTGAAACAGATAGGCCTGTGCTACCTCACACTTTGCTATGTTCTTATGTTCTTCCCATTTTGACAAAGAACTTTTCTCCCTAGTGTGTCAAGCATTGTTATATTTTGCATCTTCTTTATGTTTTGTTCTTTGGAAGCATTTTTGGAACACTAGTATGAAATATTTTCTGTCAGGTACTATGAAACTGTGACAGAATTTTAATTGATTTTTTCTTTTATTATATGTCTCTTCTCTTTTAAATTTATAGCTTTTGCACATCACCAACTATTGAAAGTGATCCTAAAGTCACAAGACAGATATTGAAGTGCCATAGTGGGATTATTCTTGGGATTCTTTCTACAATGGCTTCACAGGTCAGAGAAACATTTAATCTTGACTCACTGACAAATGCCCTTCAATTAGACAATTTAGAGTTTATTCCTAACCAGCATTCTGCTGTGAAATTTGGAGAAGACATCGATACCTCACCATGTGCTCAGCTTAACTTTCCACCAAATGGCAATGGCTCATTGGCAAAGGAGGAGCTGCAGATGCTCTGGGAGATGTTTACTGCATGGTTGCAACCTGAAAAGCAGAGCAAGGAGCAGATGATTTCTCAATTGGTCTTGGAGCAGTTTCTCATCACTGGGCACTGCAAGGACAAGTTTGCCTTGAAAGAGAACTGGGAATCAAGTGGAAGGAATATGGGGAGATTCATGGAGGGGCTAACTGATGAGTGCTTGAAGCCTCCTACCATGGTGAGTACCCAGGGTGAGATGGCTATGCTGGGAGGAAAGGCAGTCATTTGGATTTGGGAAAAAGTAAAAAAGTTTGGCAGTTTTGTTACTAGTGAGATTTTATTCATTCCACCAAAAGTCTTACAAGGAAGCATTAGCACTGTCCTAAATTAGTATAAATAATGTAGAAAGGTCATCAATGTTTTGATGAGCATATTTAAATTTAGTTTATTAAGATGATGGCAGAGAGACTGAGGAGTTGACAATTGGACTTTAAGGGTTTAGAAGAAATGCCTTGAGTCTGGAATATGGCTGAGTCATGGAAGTACTTACACTGTAATCATGAGGATTGAGTTGGGACCTTAGCAAACACTTAAATATATGTATGACAGCATTAGCCTATGATACCAGGACCTATGAGGTTGAATCTGGGGATTAAAGTGCCTAAATGGCTTTCCAAATAGTCTACTACATGACACTAGGATATTCTTCCTTGAAAACTGATGTGACAAAATGATAAAGTATGTTTTCTGATTTTGAAATATGGCTCTCACATTTGTATTTGGCAATCATATACTCACAAGAAATGCCTTGATCAATACTAATGCCTCAATTTGTATCTTTTAAACTGGAAAGATTTAATGCAGATGTAATTACATTGTAACTCCTTTTGAAGTCTAGATTTGCATAATTCTCAGGCATTGAAAGACGGTTTCTGAATGTCACTGTACAAATAACTTATTATTATTTTAGGTTTTTTAATTTACATTTTGGTTGATTTGTTTGTATGGTTGATTATTTGGGGTTTCTTTTTGTTTGTTTTCATTTGTGACATCATTTCATTATGTAGCAGTGGCTAGATGGGAACTCAAGGAATTTATAACTGTTTTCCAGGCACTGAATTAAATGTGTTGACTACCATGCCATTCTGTGTATTTACATTTTTAAGTCTATAAACAAGGTGTCATTTCACAGTTTGTTTTACTTCACATTTTCACTCCTTTGAGCTTTAAGTTGAAAATTTCATGATTGAAACTGAAATCCAAGTAAACTGCCTCCATAAAAGCCAGTCATGTTCTGAAGAACAGAGGCAGTTTGCATCTTGTGGAGACATAAGTTTTTGTTGGACTGGTTTCAGTTGGGTGTGAGTTGTGATGTCAAGCTTGTTCTTAGTAGCTTAATAGTATTGCATCATTTAAGTGAATGAAATTTTCTCTATCCATTCTTCTGTTGTTGTACATCTGGATTGTTTCCAGCTTCTGGCAATCACAGATAAGGCTGCTATGAACATATTGGAACAAGTACCCCTGTAGTATGGTGGGGTATCTTGTGGTTATTTGCTCAAGAATAGTGTAGCTGTGTTTTCAGGTCTATTTCAAAGTTTCTGAGCAAACTCCAGATTGATTTACAGAATAGTTATAAAAGTTTGCAATCCCACCAGCAATGGAGGAGTATTCCCCATTCTCCACATTGTCAGTGTGTACTGTCACTTGAGTTTTTGATCTTAGCCATTCTGATTGGTATAAGGTAGAATCTGAGGGTCATTTTGATTTGCCTTTCCCTAAAGGATAGACTTTGAACATTTCTTTATGTGCTTATGACCATAGAAGATTCCCCTGCTGTTAATTCTGTTTACCTCTGTACCCCAATTTTTAACTGGGTTATTTGGATTTTTTGAATATTAGCTTCTTGAGTTCTTTATATATTTTGGATATTAGCACTCTATTGGATGTAGGGTTAGTAAAGATTTTTTTCAATCTGTAGGCTTGCAATTTATCCTATTGACAATGCCCTTTGCCTTACAAAAGCTTTTCAGTTTCATGAGGTCCCATTTATCAATTCTTGATCTCAGAGCCTGACATTGGAGATCTGTTTAGGAAATCATCCCCTCTCCCCGTGCCAATAAGTTCAAGCCTCTTCCCACTTTCCACTTTCTCTTCTAATAGAATTTGTATAGATTTTGTATATCTAGTTTTATTTTGAGGTCCTTGACTTAGTTGAACTTGAGTATTTTTCAAGTGCAAACATGGATCTATTTTAATTCTTCTACATACCAACTGCAATTTAGACCAGCACCATTTAATGAAGAAGCTTTCTTTTTCCATTGTATATTTTGTGCGTTTTTGTCAAAGATCAGCTGTCCATAAGTGTGTTGGCTTATTTCTGGGTCTTCAATTCTATTCTATTGATCTACCTGTCTGTCTCTGTACCAATACCATGCAGTTTTTATCACTATTGTTCTGTAGTCCAGCTTGAAGCCAGAGATGTTGACTTCCAGAGTTCTTTTATTGTTAAGAACTGCTTTACCTATCCTGTGTTTTTTGTTTTTCCATAAGAAGTTGAGAATTGCTCTTTGCATGTCTGTGAAGAATTGTTTTAGAATTTTGATGCGGATTGTCTTCAATCTGTAGATTGCTTTTGGTAATACTGTCATTTTTACTATGTTAGTCCTACCATTCCATGAACATGCGAGATCTCTCCAATTTCTGAGATCTTCTTTGATTTCTTTCTTGAGAGACTTAAAATTCTTGTCATACAGATCTTTCACTTGCTTGGTTAGAGTGACACTATATTTTATATTATTTTTGACTTTTGTGATGGGTGCTTTTTCCCTATTTTCTTTCTCAACCCATTTATCATTTGTGTAAAGAAAGGGTACTGATTTGTTTGAGTAAATTTTATATCCAGTCCCATTGCTGAAGTTGTTTATCAGCTGTAGAAGTTCTCTGGTTGACTCTTTCCTTGCCAATTCGTATTTCCTTGGTCTTCTTTTGTTGTCTGTTTAATTACCCTCACTCGAACTTTGAGTACTATATTGAATAAATATGGGGAGACTGGGCAGCCTTGTCCTTTCCCTGATTTTAGGAGGATTGATGCAAGTGTCTCTCCTTTTAATTTGATATTGGCTCTTGCTTTGTTGTACATTGCTTTTATTATGTCTCAGTATGGGGCTTGAATTCCTCATCTCTCCAAGACTTTTACCATGAAGAGCTGTTGTATTTTGACAAACGCTTTTACAGCATCTACGGAGATGATCATATGATTTTTTCTTTGAATTTGTTTATATATTGGATTACATCAATGGATTTTCATATATTGAACCAACCTTGCATCCATGGGATAAAGCCCACTTGATCGTGGTGAATAATGCTTTCTATATTTTCTTGAATTCAGTTTACTAGAAATTTATTGAGTATATTTGCATCGATATTCAAAAGCAAAATTGGACTGCAGTTCTCTTTGTTGGGTCTTTGTGTGGTTTAGGGATCAGAGTAATTGTGTCTTCATAGAATAATAAATTAGGTAATGTTCCTTCTGTTTCTATTTTATGGAATGGTTTGAGGAGTGTTGTTAGTTGATATTAGCTCTTTCATAAAGGTCTAGTAGACTTTTGCGCTAAAGCCATCTGGCCCTGGACTTTTTTTGGTTGGAAGATTTTTAATGACTCCTCCTAATGTCTTAGGACATATAAGACTGTTTATATAGTTTACTCGTTACATGTAGTTTTAAAAAGCATGCTACTGCCTTCCTAGTACCTCTGACCTATCCCGGTTTAGCTCTTAGATTAGCTGCTTCAGGCTTTGTCGCCTCCGTCTCCGTCCCACAGAAAAGGAGTGACACTATGTTCTTCTCAAAGCAGTTTATTCAGGAATCTTTTTCTGCATGCAAGCAACAATCTCTTTTCTTATTTCTCTCCTCCTCCCAGCCCCGGAGCACACTCCCTTATATCCTCCCTCAACTCTGCCTCCTCAGTCCAGACTGCATAGTCTCAGTTCATAGGTCCACGTCACATGGCCTGATCTTGCGTCATGGTGCGCCTGCGCAGCTCTCACAATGGATGTGGCTAGTTTCAGGTGTGTGAGGAAGTCAGGTGCTAGTCATGAGACTTAGCTGCAGTCCCGGGCGCCATCTTGGGACTGCCGCCACACCCGCTCCCCACATCCTTTGTGACTGTATAGCTCAGAATGGCTCCCTACAAAGCCTCAATTCCAATTTGCCCATTTCTGCTGGCTAATTTTGCCAAGCCACCATCAATGGATCCATCTTTCCTTTTTCTCCTGTCCATTTTTGTCTGGCCTGAACAACTCCATCCTTTCTTTCTGCTCCTGGAACCCAGAAGTCCCACCTATTTCCTTTCACCCAGAAATTGACTTCTGCCTTCTCTATTGACACAATCAAGTGCCAATTAGGGAATCATCACTTCCCTCTATATTTATCTGCTCTTGATTTAACTTTGGTACTTGGTATTGGTCTAGAAAATCATCCATTTTATCTAGACATTCCAGTTTGGTTGAGTATAGGCTTTTGTAGTAGGATTTGATGATTATTTGAGTTTCCTAAGTTTCTCTTGTTATGTCTTCTTTTTCATTTCTGATTTTGTTAATTTGGATATTATCTCCATGCCTTTTAGGTAGTGTGGCTAAGAGTTTATCTATCTTGTGGATTTTCTCAAAGAACCAGCTTTTGGTTTTGTGGGTTCTTTGTATAGTTCCCTTTGTTTCTATTTGGATGATTTTAACCCTGAGTTTGACTGTTTTGTGCCATCTACTCCTCTTGGGTGTGTTTGCTTCATTTTGTTCTAGGTCTTTCAGGTGTGCTGTTTAAGTTGCTAGTATAGGATTTCTCCAATTTCTTTACCAGGGCACTTAGTGCTGTGAATTTTCCTCTTAACACTGCTTTCATTGGGTTCCATTAGTTTTGGTAATGCCATGTCAGCATTTTCATTGAGTTCCTGAAAATCTTTAATTTCTTTCTTTCTTTCCTAGACAAGATGTCATTAAGTAGAGAGTTGTGTGCATGGTTATGTGGGGTTTTTTGGTTGTTGTTGTTTTTGTTGTTATTCAAGTTTAGCCTTAATCTATTATGATCTAGTAGGATGCATGTGATTATTTCAATCTTCTTGTATCTCTTGAGGCTTGTTTTGTGACTGACTATATGTTCAGTTTTAGATAAGGTACCATGAGGTGCTGAGAAGAAGGTATAATTCTTTTGTTTTAGGGTGTAATCTTCTGCGTATATCTTTTAAATCTATTTGGTCCATAACCTATATTGGTTTCATTTTGTCGTTGTGTAGTTTCTGTTTCAATCACCTGTCTATTGGTGAGAGTGGGGTGTTGAAGTCTCCCACTATATTATGTGTGTTTCACCATGTGTTTTGAGCTTTAGGAAAGTTGTTTTTGTTTTCTTTTGGTTTTTTAATATTTGTATGGTTGCCCTTACATTTGGGGCTTAGATGTTCAGAATTGAGACTTTCTCTTGGTGGATTTTTCCTTTGATGAATATGAAGTGTCCTTCCTTATCTTGCTTGATAACTTTTGGTTGAAAGTCTATTTTATTGGATATTAGAATGGCAACTCCACTTGTTTCTTGTAACCATTTGCTTAGAAGACTTTCCAGTCTTTTTTTTTTGTTTTTGTTTTTTTGTTTTTTTTTTCTTTTTTCTTTTTTTCGGAGCTGGGGACTGAAGCCAGGGCCTTGCGCTTGCTAGGCAAGCGTTCTACCACTGAGCTAAATCCCCAACCCCGACTTTCCAGTCTTTTACTCTGATAGTGTCTATCTGTGTCACTGAGGTGTGTTTCTTGTATGCAGCAAAATGTGGGATCCTGCTTCAGTATTCAGTCAGTTAGCTTATGTCTTTTTATTGGGAAATTAAGTTCTTTGATTTGACAGATATTAAACAGAGATGATTGTTAGTTTCTGTTATGTTTGTTGTTGTAAGTGCATTCTGTATATGTGATGCTCTCCTTTTGGTTTTGTGTGATGATTAACTCCTTGTTTTATCTTTGGTGTGGGTACCCTTTTTGTGTTGGAGTTCTCTTCCTAGAATCCTCTGTAGGTTTAGATTGGTAGATAGACATTGTTTAAATTAGTTTTTCTCCTAGAATATTTCTGTTTCTCTATATATAACAATTGAGTTTTGCCAGTTATAATAGCCTTGGCTGGCATTTGTGTTCTTGTAGGGTATGCATGACCTCTGTCCATTCTCTTTTGACTTTTTTTTAAAAGATTTATTCATTTATTATGTATAAGTACACTGTAGCTGTCTTCAAATACACCAGAAGAGAGCATCGGATCTCTTTACAGATGGTTGCAAGCCACCATGTGGTTGCTGGGAATTGAATTCAGGTCCTCTGGAAGAGCAGTCGGGGCTCTTAACCGCTGACCCATCTCTCCAGCCCCCTCTTTTGGTATTTAATGTCTCAGTTAAAATCTGTTACAATTCTGACAGATCTGCCTTTATATAACTTGACTTTTTTCCTTACTACTGTTAATGTTCTTTCTTTGTTCTCTGCATGTAATGTTTTAAGTATTATGTGAAGAGAGAATTTTCTTTTCTGGTCCAATTTGTTTGGTGTTCTATAGGCTTCTTGTACATTTATGTCTACTTATTTTTTTTTAGGTTGGGCAAGTTTTCTTCTATAATTTTTGAAAACATTTCTGATTCTTTGATCTGGGAATCTTTGCTCTCTCCTATTGCTATTATTTGTAGGTTTTATGTGTTTATTGTGTCCTGGATTTCCTGGATGTTTTGGGATAGGAGTTTATGTTTTGTATTTTCTTTGATGGTTGTGTCAATATCTTCTAAGGTATCTTCTATGTCTGAGATTCTGTTTTTTATCTCTTGTATCTTGTTGTTGATGCTTGTATCTGTATCAACTTAACTCTTCCCTAGATATTGGATTGCCAGGGTTGCCTCCATTTTTAATTTCGTTATTGTTTCAGCTTCCTTTTGTAGGTGTAGAGCTACTTTGTTCAATTCCTTCATCTGTTTGACTGTGTTTTCCTATATTTCTTTAAGGGATTCATCTGTTTCTTTCTAAAGGGCTTCTATCGGTTTATGTGTATTTTCCTGTATTTCTTTCAGTGGGTATCCTCTTTAAAGGACTCTAGTAACTTCATGAGATAGGATTTTATGTTAGCATCATGGTTTTCAAGTGAATTGGTGTATATAGGGCTTGCTGTGGTAGGAGAACTGGATTCTGTTGGTGCCAAAGTGCATTGGCTTTTGTTGGTTATGGACTTGTGCTTGCCTCTTGCTGTCTAATTATAACTTATGTTTACTGGCCTGGGTTTTTCTGTCTGGAGCCTGCCTCTGGTGTCCCTGGGTTGCTGCAGGTCTTCTGGAAAACCTGTGGCCATGGCTATAGCAGATCTCCTGGGAGGTCTTCAGCCTGAGGGGTCTTCACAGCAGCAGGCAAACTGTTGATCTGTCCTGGTTGAAGCCAGAGGCCTAAAGGCTGTATCAGACAATTTGTGGGCTCCTTTATGCCCTCCTACTATACAGATTCCTTTTCTTTTTGTTTTTTCCTGCCAAACCATGGTCATTTCCCCCTAAGATGTTGTTGTAAAAATATAAAAATAAATGATGTATTTTTATCTTTTTGTCTTTTATCCCCACTGGGTCTACACCTCGGTGCTCAGATATCTGCTAGATATCTTGGCGGAAACACATCCCAGCCGCACTTTCCTACACTCAAACCCCCACATAAAGGAACACACAACACAATAATCTTTGACCCAATTGGTAAGATATAATTGCCCACTTAAACATACAAAGCCCGGTACCATCCATCCCTTAAGAACATTGATAACAAGCTGTAAATACACAGAGCAGAATCTTAACATCACCTGCCATGGCTTCTCCCCTCTCTCCTGTCTTCCCTTCTCTTCTCTTCTCCTCCTCCTCCTTCAAACTTCTCTCCCGCCCATCCTTCCTTCTCCTCCAATGACAGGTCTCCTTCTATCCTGTGCCTGCCCTTCACCTGTACTTTACAAATTCAATGGAGAGGTGGTTCTGGTGAAGTCACCTGAGTTCTGAGTCCTTGACTAGGCAGCTGTCCTTGTGGCAGTGGAATTAGCATCAAAATACAGTAACTTCAGGGCAAACCACAACACTAAGAGAGTCAGTTTGTAATAGTTACAATATCTTGGGTGGGAGAAGAGACAATGATTGCAAGAAGCAGCAACTTTTTTTGAAGGGGATCTTCCTATTTGTAAATTAGTCAAAATTCATCTGATCTTTTAATGATTTGAAGAGTTGAAGAAAATATTGTGGGCCAAAGTTTATAGGAAACCTTTTGTTTTCTTCTATACAGTGACACAATATTTGCAGACACAGGGTAGATAGTGACTTTAGAGAAGAGAATTTGTGAATGCCAGGATACTACTCCTAGATATGAGGGCTAGACACATGAGCTAACCTATAGGCCAGTGATCCTGTGTAAGCAGACTGAGGGAAGGTTTTCTGTCATCCACAGATTCATTGACAATGGTCACTTGGCTTTGTTTACAGGTCTGTGTCTCGATGCAGGGGCAGACAGCCCTTTTTTCTGAAAACATGCCCTTAAAAGAAGTCATCAAACATTTGAAACAACAGCAAGCAACAGCAATGCCAAAACAAAAGAATTTACAGTCACACTTGCAGAGACCCCAAGACATGTTCATGGAAACAGGTGAGTTTAAAAGCTGAACAGAAGAGGGGTGTTGTGCGGGAATCCCTTCTGGGACACAGTTTCATAGACTATCTTATTTTCACAGGAAATGAGAACAGTGGAGATACCTGCAACAATCCATGGAATGCTAGTGAAAGAAATAGTGGTGTTAATAGTTCTGGAGAGGAGAGGAGTCCTCTTCTCATTATCCAAATAGATCAGTATGCTGAGCCTAAAGCTAAAGCTGTTTCTTATGCAGTCACCCAGAGTGCCAGAAAGACAACTGAAGTCACTTCCAAGTACCCAATAGAGTCCCTGAGGACATGCTTCTCTCAAACTGTCCCTACGGAGGTAAAACCAGGATTATTCTCCAGGCCACACAAGACTAAAAATAGTGATGATGGCTGTTACAGTTCCTCAAATGCTCGTGAAGGAAATCATGGTGTTAGCAGTCCTGCAAATGAGCAGGTCTCTTTTCCAATTCAGGCAGATGAGTTGAAAGACAGCAGCGCTTCTTATGGAGTCACCGAGTATTTAATAAGAGCCACTCAAGGCACCTCCAGGCCCCTAGAATATTCCTTAAGGGCACCTTCTGAAGAAGGTGCCCCAGTGGAGGTACTAGGGTTCCTTACCAGGCCAGACCTTCCTCCCTCTGTGACTTTACAACTTTTACAAAGCAATAAGGTAAACTCTACCTGTGAAGTTCATCAAGAGAGAATCCAGAAAGACCTCAATACATACACAAGTGGTGAATGTCCCCAAACCTTTAAATATCCCTATAATCATTCAGCACGCCGGAAAAAAACCAGGAAGACGAGGTCATTTTTCTGTTCTGAATGTCATAAAGGCTTCTATAATCAATCAGACCTCCGAGTTCATGAGATCATCCATAAGGAAGAGAAGCCTTTTGAATGTCATATATGCAAAAGACCCTTCAGCCACAAGACAAACTTGAAGGCTCATGAGAGGATTCACACTGGAGAAAAGCCCTACACCTGCTTTCTGTGTAACAAAAGCTTCTGCCAGTCATCCACATACCACCGTCACATGAGAAATTGCCACAAATTTCACTGATCTGTAGAATTCTATAAGATGATAGCAGGGTTTCATACTCAGTGCTTCATCTGCACATGAAGTAACATGTAGCTTCTGAACAGCATTTATTCAGTGAAGAGTAATATATAATTCCAGGACCCATCTAGGAAAAGCATATTAATAGGTGGAATGTTTCCTAAAATGTAATCTTATCAGCCTTACCTAAAGAAGCGAAACTGTCGGGGTTGGGGGATTTAGCTCAGTGGTAGAAAGCGCTTGCCTAGGAAGCATAAGGCCTAAGGTTGGGTCCCAGCTCCGAAAAAAAGAACCAAAAAAAAAAAAAAAAAAAAAGAAAAAAAAAAAAAAAAAAGCGAAACTGTCATAGATCTACATTCCATTGAAAATCCATCTCAGAAAAACACCTGCTAGTATGGAGCTTCTCCTCAATGGCTCCTGGAAATATAAATACTGAATTATTAATCTGTTTGTTGTCCCATTCTACTGTCAAGTGAGGGTGAAGATGAGTCATTTGACAGTTTAGTGTAACAAATGTCTAATGCCTAAAAGAGAGCTTGTACTTTGTACCAGATGTATATTAAGTAAGCAATGACACTGTAAAATAAATGCCACATTTGTATGTTTTGTGTGGTTATACTCTGTGTGTGTGTGTGTGTGTGTGTGTGTGTGTGTGTGTGTGTGTAAGGTGTGTGGTTTTGTGAGTGTTTGTATTTTCTCTTAGTTCCACAGCAGAAGTGGATAGTTAGAGTTCTTAGCTGTCAATTCTTGAGTTTTACCTTGTTTCAGACAAGGTTTATTGGCAACTTTGTATACCAGTCTATGTGACCCTAGATTCTCCAAGTATTCTCTGCTCTCAAGCTCCATAGGAATTTCTGACAGTGGCCTACCATTTGCTCTGTCTTTTTGTACCCAAGTCTAATATTTCGAGGTAAGTTCACTGCCCTCTTACCCATTTCCCTTCCCATGAATATTCACTGGTTACAGATCAAGAATAAAATTACCACCACCACCTAAATAGATGGAGTTGCAAAGCAACTTGAGGCCTTGCTGCTTTCAGAAGATGGCCAGTTCAGGCTCTTTGTGCCCTAGTACTAGGAGAATTTGCTAGGGTTACTGTCATAGATTCCATTAAGTTTCCCTTGTATTAGTCTCCATAAATTTCAGATGTTTCTCCCATTATTTTCGCCATCTTCCCTTTTGTTACCAATTCCACTCATCCAGAGTCCACTTGCTAAATCTAGTCAACTTCCTTTTCCCAGAAA
Source organism: Rattus rattus (assembly GCF_011064425.1). NCBI lineage: Eukaryota > Metazoa > Chordata > Mammalia > Rodentia > Muridae > Rattus > Rattus rattus. The sequence continues at coordinate 175,108,698 of NC_046155.1, read as the reverse complement.
GACCCTTATGTTCTCCCTTCACTTCTTATTTCTTAGCCTTTTTGTCTGATTGTTTGATTGTCCTTTATAAATAATATGTACTTATAACTGGGTACTTACCATTTTTGTCTTTCTGGGTTGGGTTACCTAACTCAAGGTGATTTTTTTCCAGTTCCAACGATTTGCCTGCAAATTTCAGAAAGTCATTGTTTTAAACTGTTTTTTTGTTTGATAGAAAATAGTAAAAAAAAAAAATACTACTACAAATTTAGAGGAAACATTTTTAAAACATGCATTTGAAAAAAAAGCTATCTCAAAATCAGACACTTATACACACATAAACATACACATAATCACACACAGAAACAGAAACACACACAAACACACACACACATACACAAAGAGAGAGAGAGAGAGAGAGAGAGAGAGAGAGAGAGAGAGAGAGAGAATTATAAGGGATTAAGCAGAGAGAGACAGACTTCATATTCTAGAAATCAGGAAAAGCATAGGTACCTAGGAAATATGGAGAATCATTTGGTAGATTTTTAAAAATTGTTTCTGTGACAAGATATCTGATGAAGACAACTCAAAGTAGAAAAAAAAGTCTTGTAACACTGTCTGAAGGCACAGTCTATCATGGAAAGTAGTGAATTTGGTAGAAAGAGGAGCATAAGGTATTATTTTATGTTGAGTTCACAATAAAGAAGTAGAAAGACAAATGCCTGTGCTCAGTTCTTTCTTCTTTGATTCTTTTTCTTAAGACTCTACATCAGCCTGTGGAACGGTGTCATTCAGATTCAAAGTTGGTCTTCCTTCTGTTGAACCTCTCTGAAGCACATTCACAGTCATATCAGCAATGAAATTTAAAATGTAAAATATATTGTCAATTTGATAGACATACATCTTATTTTAAGTATAACTCAATCTCTTTACAAAATTTAATATTTTGAATGGTCAAAATGTCAGAAGATATCCAACATTAAAATGTATACTTAACCATGAGAAGATAAATACATATATACCTCAATTATCACAAACATCCCAACACAGAATCAACAAAATTATATATATATATATACATGTATATATATGTATATATGTATGAATTTACATGTACATTTATGCTCATGATATATTTAAATATTTCATAAAACTATTTGCTATTAACCCAAGAAGGAAAATGCATGAGGGTGGCACAAAGGATGTAGGGGAAGGGATATTTAACACCAAACATACTTGGGAAATTGATGTAGTATATAAATGTATATATGTGGGTTTTTTCTTTTGTTTTTTGTTTTTTGTTTTTTGTGTGTGTGTGTGTGTGTGTGTGTGTGTGTGTGTGTGTGTGTTTGTATTCATTTGGAGTTACTACCCTATATAGAGGATGATGGTCATCTCAGAAGACACAGGATGCCAACTAAAAATCCAATGCCTTTCCTGTATTTAGTGGTTAGATTATCCATGAAATTCCTCATATTATACAGATTATTGCAATTGCTCTTGATTACCAATGAGGACTCGACAACACCTTTTGACCAAACACACTATATTCTTTGTGAATAGAACAAGAGAAATCAAAGTTTATTTTTACTAAGAAGATTCATCCCTGATGGATGGCTTTCATGTCATCTGGGATGCATACAGTGTGATAGAGGAAGGAAGTCACTAATAATCCTACCCAGCTGTGAACACAGTGAATGACAGTCATACCTGGTGTAATAAGATACTGACATGGGTAAATTGGTGGCACAATTATATTGGGGTAATCCAACTTTCTCGTTGGATTTTGGGATTCTTTCACAGGAATCCTGCTATTGAAAATCTGCCCAGGAATCTATGGAACATGCTGTTCCTGATATTGTTGTGCTAAATGAATAGAGTGTCAAACAACCCTTTAAATCATATATCTTTACCAATAGAATATCATGACATTAGAAATTAACCAGAGAAATTTCGTTATGCTGTGAAATTGATTATCACACTAACCAAAGTGCAGAGAACAAATGAGTGTATAAGGATCTGTCACAAATGGGATATTTGTATTATCCTTCTTGTCCCAAGAGTAAGATAACATGGAAAGCATGGAATCTCTTGGATTCTAAGAGCCAGCTCTCCAAAAGGATCAGAGAGAAATAGTACCTTTGTTTATGTGTGGACACTGTACTCATAAAATCACAACAACGATTGTCTACATAAATTGTGGTACATAATCAAATACTAAACATTCTTACATAAGGGACAAAGGTTTATGAGACCCGGCCCTAACAATGATATGTTACATTCCATAAAATCTATGGAGGAAGAGTTATTATTCTTATTTATACTGGACCTGGGCCCCAGTATGTCAGACAACTAATCTCTAGTGCACGGCCTATGTGTATATAGAAAGAAGGCATTGTGTGTGAGCTATGAAAAGTAGAGGACATGAAGCTGAAAGTGTTGGAAATGTGGGGGTGGATGTAGACAAAAGAGGATAGGTGAGAGGGTAAGCAATATCAAAGTGTATGTATAGGTATATGACATTCTCAAAGAATTAATAAAAATACTGTATTTCAAAACTCCACCAATAACCATAATTCTCTCTTCAGTCTTTACATGCCACATGCACATTTGTACTACAATTAATGGGGAAAATATTCAGAACAAAATAATCCTAAATATGAGGTCACATATTATCTTTCCATATAAATTACTTTATGCATGGAACGGAGTAACCTGTAGTTTATAAATAATGGAGATCCCTGCCCCCTCCACCCTGCAAAAGACCTGTGCACTTTTTGTTCCAACCTGTGCCAGGAATAAGTAACCAGGCACTGGACCCATTTCAAAACAGCCCATACCCTATTTGCAGCTCGATTCCTCAGGTATTCTGATATACACCAGTTCATAGGTCAGACCCTAAATCCCACCCCCAAATCTGGAATATCACAATCCCTGAAACCCAGGAAAGCAGATTCGCTGCCCTCTCTTCTGGTTTCCACCTGTGCCATAAACCAGAGCCCCAACGCCAGACCACATCCCACAGATTCCCACACCCCAGTTGCAGCTCAACTCCTCAGATATTCTGACACATCCTGGATCACAGGATAGCAGGATCACAGGTTCACAGGGAGGACAAGCTCCAGTCAGAGACAGAAAGGCCAAATAACACCAAAGATGGCAAGAGGCAAGCACAAGTACATCAGCAACAGAAACCATTTTAATTTGACAACACTAGAATCCAACTCTCCTCATACACCAAATCCTGGATACACCAACACACCTATGAAGCAAGATTCAGATCTAAACTATCATTTTATGAAGATGATAAAGGACTTTAAGAAGGACATAAATAAGTCCCTTAAAGAAATTCAGGAGAACACAAGTAAACAAATAAAAGTCCTTAAAGAGGAAATGAATAAATTCCTTAAAGAAATACAGGAAACCACAATCAAACAGGTGAAGAAATTGAACAAAACCATCCAGGATCTAAGTCAAATCATTAAAGAAAATTCAAAGGGAGACAGCCATGGAGAGGGAAAACCTATGAAAGAAGAATCACAGATGTAAGCATCACCAACAGAATACAAGAGATAGTAGAGAGAATCTCAGTGGCAGAAGGTAGAATAGAGACATCAACACAAAGTGAAAAAAAAATACAGAAAGTAGCTCTAACTCAAAACATTTAGAAATCCAGGACACATGAAAAGTGGATCTGAGAATAATAAGGGATAGAAGAAAGTGAGAAAGATTTCCAGCTAAAAAGAGCCAACAACCATATTCAAAACTTAAAAATTATAGAAAAGAAAAAGTTTCCTAACCCTAAAAAAAATGCACATACACATAAAAGAAGACTACAGAACACCAAACAGATGGGACCAGAAAAGAAATTCCTCTCATCCCATAATAATTAAAACACCAAATGCACAGAACGAAGAAAGCATATTGAAAGCAGTAAGCAAAAAAGGTCAAATGACATATAAAGGCAGACCTATCAGAATTACAATAGACTTCTCAAAAGAGACTCTAAAATCAAGAAGAACCAGGACAGATGTCATATAGACCTAAGAGAACAAAAATGACAGCCCAGGCTACTATAATCGGCAAAACTCTCAATTAACATAGACGGAGAAACCAATGTATTCCAAGACAAAACCAAATTTGAACAATATCTTTCCAAAAACCTAGCCCTACAAAAAACAGAAGGAAAAAACAACAAAAGAAAGGAAACTACACCCAAGAAAAAGCAAGATATTAATCTTTTCACAAAAAAAAACAAGAGAATCACATAAACATAATGTCAACTCTAACAACAAAAATAACAGAAAGCAACAATCATTTGTCCCTAATATCTCTTACCACTAATGGACTCAATTCCCCAATAAAACGACATAGGCTAACAGACTGGATACATAACCAGGATCCAGCATCTTGCTGCATATAGGAAACACACCTCAGAGTCAAAGAGAGACATCACCTCAAAGTAAAAGGATGGGAAAATGCCCAAGCCAATGGTCTCAAGAAACAAGTTGAAAGGATACTACATTATCATCAAATGAAAAATTCATCAAGATGAACTCTCACTTCTAAACATTTAGGACCTAAATGTAAGGGCACACATGTTTGTAAAAGAAATGTTATTAAAGCTCAAGGCACACATTGAACCTCAAACAATAATAGTAGAATATTTCGACAGCTCAGTTTTACCAATGGACAGATCTTGGAGATACAAATTAAACAGAGACACAGTGAAAACAAAAGAACTTATGCACAAACAGATTTAACTGATATCTACATAACATTTCAGCCTAAAACAAAAGAATATATCTTCTTGTCAGCACCTCATGTTACCTTCTTAAAAATCAACCATATACTCAGGCAAAAACAAACCTCACCAGATACAAGAACATTGAATTAATCCAATATATACCATCAGACCACCATTAACTAAGGCTGATCTTTAATGGCAACAAAAACAACAGAAAGCCCATATATACATTGAAGCTGAACAACTATTGAGTCAATGATGAATTGGTCAGGGAAGAAATAAAGAAAGAAATTAAAGACATTTTAGAATTCAGTGAAAATGAAGGCAAAACAAATCCAAAATTATATGATACACTAAAAACAGTATATGAGGAAAACGCATAACTCTGAGTGCCTCTGTAAAGAAATTGGAGAGAACATAAACAAGCAGCTTAACAGCTCCTCTGAAAGCTCTAGAACTAAAAGAAGCAATACACCCAAATAAGTAGATAGCAGGAAATATTCAAACTCAGGATTGAAATCAACCAAATAGAAACTATATAAAGCATCAACAAAACTAGGAGCTGGTTATTTGAGAAAATCAACAAGGTAGATAAACCCTTAGTCAGACTAACCAGAGGCAATAGAAACAGTATCCAAATTAACAAAATCAGGAATGAAAAGAGATGCAGAAAACAGAAATTCAAAAAATTCATCAGATGCTACTACAAAAGTCTATACTCAACAAAACCAGAAAACATGGATGAAATGGATGATTTCCTGGACAGATAGTAGGTACCAATGTTCAATCAGGATCAGATAAACCATCTAAACAAGCCCATAACCCTCAAGGAAATAGAAGCAGTCATTAAATGTTTCCCAAGCAAAATGAACACAGGGCCAGATGGTTTTAGTGCAAAATTCTATCAGACCATCAAAGAAGAACTATTATCAATATCAATACTCCTCTAACTATTCCATAAAATAGAAACAGAAGGTACACTACCCAGTGCTTTCTATGAAGACACAGTTACACTAATACCTAAAACACAAAAAAATCCATCAAAGAAAGAGAAATTCAGACCAATTTACCTTATGAATATCGACACAAAAATACTCAAATTCTTGCAAACCGAATCCAAGAACACATCAAAACAATCATCGAACGTGATCAAGAAGGGTTCATCCCAGAAATGCAGGGATGGTTCAATATTCAAATATCCATCAATGTAATTCACTATATAAACAAAATCAAAGGAAAAAAAACCAAGATTGTCTCATTAGATGCTAAAAAAGCATTTGACAAAATTCAACACATGTTCACATTAAAAGTATTGGAGAGATCAGAAATTCAAGTTATATACATAAATATAAGAAAAGCAATATACAGCAAAACAATGACCAACATCAAACTAAATGGAGAGGGATTCAAAGCAATCTCATTAAAAATCAGAAACAAGATAGGAAGAGTGAGCTGCCAGTACCTGAGGTTCTGGTCTGCACCCAGGACTGGACTGAACTAAACTTGTCAAACAGGTCCCTGCACTGAAATCATGTGAGGGAGAGAGCTGGAACCTCTGAAGTGTTGACACTCCTGAGAAATCAGAGAAGACTATCCTCTGCTCACATTCCTTACCCAAGAGGGAATCGCCTAGTGCCAACTGTGCCCCTGGGTGCAGGGAACTAGGAGCAGTCAGGGCCAAGATTCTTCTGATTCGTGCCTGCGCCTAGAGCTAAAAGACAGTCACCAGGAGTGCCAACACACCTGAGATCAGAGCACCTGTTCCCAGAAAAGGCTGAAAGAAAACAGGAAAACAGTTTACAGGAGTGCTAACACAGAGGCCTGGCGGGGGGGGGGGGGGGGTCAAGTCACTCTCGGAAAGAGCAAGACAAGCAAACACCAGAGACAACATGATGGTGAGAGGCAATCCAGGAACCTAAGCAACAGAAACCAAGACTAATTGGCATCATCAGAGCCCCGTTCTCCCACCAAAGAAAATACTGGATATCAAACACACTGGAAAAAGTAGATTTACAATTAAAATCACATTTATGATAATGATGGAGGACTTTAAGAAGGACATAAATAACTCCCTTAAAGAAACACAGGACAACACAAGTAAACAAGTAGAAGCCCTTAAGAGGACAGACAAAAATCCCTGAAAGTATTACAGGAAAACACAACCAAACAGATGAAGGAATTGAACAAAAGCATTCAGGATTTAAAAATGGAAATAGAAAGAATAAAGAAAGCACAAAGGGAGACAACCCTGGAGATAGATAACCTCAGAAAGAGACTAGGAGTCATAAATACAAGCATCACCAACAGAATACAAGAAATAGAAGAGAGAATCTCAGGAGCAGAAGATATCATAGAAAACACCAACACAATCATCAAAGATAATGTAAAACGGAAAGAGCTCCTATCCCAAAACATCCAGGAAATCTAGGATACAATGAGAAGATCAAGCCTAAAGAAAATAGGTATGGAAGACAGTGAAGACTCCCAAATTAAAGGGCCAGTAAGTATATTCAACACAATTATAGAAGAAAACTTCCCTAACCTAAAGAAAGAGATGTCCATAAACATACAAAAAGCCTACAGAACTCCAAATAGATTGGATCAGAAGAGAAATTCCTCCTGTCACATAATATTTAAAACACCAAATGGACAAAACACAGAAAAAATATGAAAAGCAGTGAGGGGAAAAAGGTCAAGTGATATATAAAGACAGACCTATAAGAATTACAGCAGACTTCTCACCAGAAAATATGAGAGCCAGAAGATCCTGGACAGATGTCATACAGACCCTAAGAGAACAAAAATGCCAGCCCAGGCTACAATATCCAGCAAAACTCTCAATTAACGTAGATGGAGAAGCCAAGATATTCCATGACAAAACCAAATTTGCATAATATCTTTCTACAAATCCAGCCCTACAAAGGATTAAAGATGGAAAACTCCAACACAAGGGGAGAAACTATGCCGCAGAGAAAATAAGAATATAATCTCTTTACAATGAAACCAAAAGAGGGACACACTAACATAATTCTACCTCTAACAACTAAAATAATAGGAGGCAACAATCACTACTCCTTAATATCTCTCAACATCAATGGATTCAATTCCCTAATAAAAAGACATAGACTCACAGAATGGATACCTAAAGAGGACCCAGCATTTTGCTGCATACAGGAAACCCACCTCAGAGACAAAACAGAAACTACCTCAGACTAAAAAATCTTTCCAAGCAAATAGCCCAAAGAAACAAGCTGAAGTTGCCATTCTAATATCGAATAAAAACGACTTCCAACCAAAAGTCATCAAAAAAGATAAGGAAGGACACTTAATATTCATTAACGGAAAAATCCACCGAGATGAACACTCAATCCTAAATATCTCTGCTTCAAATGCAAGGGCACCTACATTTAAAAAAGGAAACCTTATTAAAATTCAAATCACACATTGCACCTCACATAATAATAGTAGGAGATTTCAACACCACACTCTCATCAATGGAAAGATCATGGAAACAGAAATTAAACAGAAACATAGAGAAACTAAAACAGAAGTTAGGAACCAAATGGATTTAACAGATATTTATAGAACATCCCATCCTAACACAAAAGGATACACTTTCTTCTCAGCACATCGTGGAACCTTCTCCAAAGTTGACCATATAATCGGTCACAAAACAGGCCTCAACAGATACAGGAAGACAGAAATAATCCCATGCATCCTGTCAGATCACCACAGACTAAGGCTGGTCTTCAATAACAGCAATAATGACAGAAAGCCCACATATACATGGAAGTTGAACAAAGCTTTACTCAATGACAACTTGGTCAAGGAAGAAATAAAGAAAGAAATTAAAGACTTCTTAGAATTTAATGAAAATGAAGATACAATGTTCGCAAACTTATGGTCCACAAGGAAAGTGGTGCTAAGAGGAAAACTCATAGCTTGGAGTGCCTACAAAAAGAAACAGGAGAGAGCATATGTCAGCAGCTTGACAGCATACCTAAAAGATCTAGAACAAAAAGAAATAAATAAACCGAAGAGGAGCAGAAGGCAGGAAATAATCAAACTCAGGTCTGAAATCAACCAACTAGAAAAGAAAAGGACCAACAAAACCAAGAGCTGGTTCTTTGAGAAAATCAACCAGATAGATAAACACTTAGCCAGAATAACCAGAGGTCACAGAGAGTGAATACAAATTAACAAAATCAAAAATGAAAAGGGAGACATAACAACAGAATTAAAGGAAATTCAAAAAATCATCAGATCCTACTACAAAGCCTATATTCAACAAAATTGGAAAACCTGGAGGAAATGAACAATTTTCTAGAGAGATTCCAGGTACCAAATCAGGAGGAAATAAACCATCTAAACAACCCCATAACTCCTAAAGAAATAGAAGCAGTTATTAAAAGTCTCCCAACCAAAATGAAGCCAGGACCAGATGGTTTTAGTGCAGAATTCTTTCAGACCTTCATAGAAAACCTCATATCGACACTATCCAAACTATTCCACAAAATAGAAACAGATGGAGCAGTACCAAACTCTTTCTATGAAGCCACAATTACTCTTATACCTAAACCACACAACGACCCAACAAAGAAAGAGAATTTCAGACCAATTTCCCTTATGAATATTGATGCAAAAATACTCAAGAAAATTCTTGCACACTGAATCTAAGACCACATCAAAATGGTCATCCATCATAATCAAGTAGGCTTCATCTCAGAGATGCACAGATAATTTAATATACAGAAATCCATCAACATAATCTACTATATAAACAAACTGAAAGAACAAAACCACATGATCATTTCATTAGATGCTGAGAAATCACTTGACAAAATAAAACACCGTTTCATGTTAAAAGTCCTGTGAAGATCAGAAATTCAAGGCCCATATCTAAACATAATAAAAGCAGTATATGGCACACCAGTAGGTAACATCAAACTAAATATAGAGAAACTTGAAGCGATCCCACTAAAATCAGGGACTAGACAAGTTTGTTCACTCTTTCTCTACTTATTCAACACAGTACTTGAAGTCCTAGCCTGTTGATGCAGACACAGAAACAGCACGGAGAACCAGGTGAAAGCCTGCAGGATTAAAAAATACACACACACAGACACACACAGACACACACAGACACACACAGACACACACAGACACAGACACAGACACACACACACACACACACACACACACACACACACACACACACACACACACACGGGTTATTCATGTTAAGAAAGAAAAGTCAATTCTGTAGCAGACCCGAATACCTGCCCAAAATTTACTGGGGAGAAATCCAGGAAGACCAGCCTAAATCCCAAAAACAAAAGACTGGGAAGACAAAAGGCAGAAAGAAATTAGCCAGCAACACCAGGCCAGGCTGTTCCATTGTTAGGAACAAAAGGCTTCCACATGCATCAGCAGGGCTCAGCAGGGGTCAAACCCTGCAAGGGACCCAGAACTGTCTGACAAGAGGGTGAAACCCTACAGGGGACCCAGGAGGCTGTGACAATAACCCTTGCAATCAGTCAATGAAAGGTCAAAGGGATACAAATTGGAAGGGAAGAAATCAAAATATCCCTATTTTTAGATGATATGATAGTATACTTAAGTGCCTCCAACAGTTCCACCAGAGAACTACCTAATCTGATAAACAACTTCAGCAAAGAATCTTGGGGTATAAATTTAACTCAAACAAATGAGTAGCCTTCCTCTACTAAAGAATAAACAGGATGAGAAAGAAATTAGGGAAATGACACCCTTCACATTAAGCCCAAAAATAAAATAAAATAAAATAAAATAAAATATCTTGCTGTCACTTTAACCAAGCAAGTGAAATATCTGTATGACAAGGACTTCAAGTCTCTGAAGAAAGAAATTGAAGAAAATCTCAGAAGATGGAAAGATTGCCCATGCTCATGTATTGACAGGATTAGTATAGTAAAAATGGCCATTTTGCCAAAAGCAATCTACAGATTCAATGCGATCTCCATCAAAATTCCTCCTCAATTCTTTAGAGAGATAGAAAGAGCAGTTTGCAATTTCATTTGGAATAACAAAAAACCTAGGATAGTGAAAACTACATTCAACAATAAAAGAACTTCTGGGGGAAACACCATGCCTGACCTCAAGCAGTATTACAGAGCAATAGTCATAAAAACTGTATGGTATTAGTACAGAGAAAGGCAGGTTGATCAATGGAATAGAATTGAAGACCCAGAAATGAACCCACTCACCTATGGTCACTTGATCTTTGACAAAGGAGCCAAAACCATCCAATGGGAAAAAGATAGCATTTTCAACAAACGGTGCTGGTTCAACTGGAGGTCAGCATGTAGAAGAATGCAGATCGATCCATGCTTATCACCCTGTACAAAGCTTAAGTCCAAGTGGATCAAGTATCTCCACATCAAACCAGATACACTCAAACTAACAGAAAAAAAAAGTGGGGAAGAGCCTTGAACACATGGGCATGGGAGAAATTTTCCTGAACAAAACACCAATGGCTTATGCTCTAACATCAAGAATCAACAAATGGGACCTCATAAAAATGCAAAGCTTCTGCAAGGCAAAGGACACTGTCATTAGGAGAAAACAGCAACAAACAGATTGGGAAAAGATCTTTACCAATCTTTTTTTTTCTTTTTTTCAGAGCTGGGGAACAAACCCAGGGCCTTGTGCTTGCTAGGCAAGCACTCAACCGCTGAGCTAAATCCCCAACCCTGATCTTTACCAATCTTACATCTTATAGAGGGCTAATATCCAAAATATACAAAGAACTGAAGAAGTTAGTCTCCAGAGAGCCAAATAATCCTATTAAAAATGGGGTACCATGTAAAACAAAACATTCTCAGCTGAGGAATATTAAGTGGATAAAGAACACCTAAAGAAATGTTCAACATCCTTAGTCATCAGGGAAATTCAATTCAAAACAACCCTGAGATTCTACCCCACACCAGTCAGAATGGCTAAGATAAAAAAACTGAGGTGACAGCAGATGCTGGCCAGCAGGTGGAGAAAGAGGAACATTCCTCCATTGCTGGTAGGACTGCAAACTGGTACAAGCAAGATGCTCCAACATACAACAAAGACATCTGCTCCACTATGTTCATAACAGCCTTATTTATAATAGCCAGAAGCTGAAAAGAACCCAGATGTTCTTCAACAGAGGAATGGATTTAAAAAATGTGGTACATGTACAGAATGGAGTACTACTCAGCTATCAAAAAACAATGACTTCATGAAATTCATAGGCAAATGGATGGAACTAGAAAATATCGTCCTGAGGGAGGTAACCCAATCCCAAAAAAACACACTTGGTATGCACTCATTGATAAGTGGATATTAGCCCAAAAGCTCGAATTACTTAAGATGCAATCCACAGACCACAGCAAAATCCAGTTGCTCCCACTCCTTCTTAAAAAAGGGAACAAAAATATCCATAGGAGTGGATGTAGAGGCCAAGTTTGGAGCAGAGAATGAAGGAATAGCCATTAAGAGCGTTCCCCCCATATGTGTGTGTGTGTGTGTGTGTGTGTGTGTGTGTGTGTGTGTGTGTGTATCCATCCAAACTTGATATGATTGATGAAGCTAAAAAGTGCATGCTGACAGGAATCAGAGATAGATATCGCCTGTGAGGCACAGCCAGAGGATGTCAAATACAGAGGTCAATGCTAGCAGCAAAACGCTGAACTGAGAACATGATCCCCTTTGAAGGAATTAGAGAAGGGATTGAAAGAGATGATGGGGCTTGCAACCCCATAAGAACAACAATGCCAACCAACCAGAGTTTCCAGGAACTAAACCACTACAAAAGGCTATGCATGGACTGACCCAGGGCTCCAACTGCATATGTAGCAGGGAATAGCCATGTGAGGGCACCAGTGGATGGGGAAACCCTTGGTCGGGCCAAGGTTGGACCCCCAGTGCCAAGGAATGTCCCCGGGAATAGGGGTGAGGGAAGTGGATGGGGGCAACACCCGTATGGGGAATGAGAGGAGATGGGGCCTAATGGACAGGAAACTGGGAAAGGGAATAACATTTGAAATGTAAATAAAGAAATATATCTAATAAAAAAATTCAGAAAGAAGACAATGGTGCATACTCTCTCCCAACCTACTCAATATAGTACAGGAAATGCTAGCCAGAGCAATTAGAAAATAAAAAGAGATCGAAGGGATACAAATCGGGCAGGAGAAAGTCAAGTAATGACTATTTACAGATGATAGGACAAGTGACCACAAAAAATTTACCAAAGAGCTCCTACAGGTAATAAACAACTTCAGAAAAGTGGCTGGATAAAAAATTAACTCAAACAAATCAGTAGCCTTCCTCTTCTCAAAGGATAAACAGGCCGAGAAAGAAATTGGGGACACAGCACCCTTCACAATAGTCACAAATAATATAAAATATCTTGGTTTGACTTTAAACAAGCAAGTGAAAGATCTATATGAGAAGAACTTCAGTTCCCTGAGGAAAGAAATAGAATAAGACCTGAGAAGATGCAAAGATCTCCCATATTCATGGATTGGCAGAATTAATGTTGTTACCAAAAGCAATCTACAGATACAATGCAATCCCCATCAAAATTGCAACTCAATTTTTTCAGAGATATTTAAAACAATTCTCTAATTCATTTGGAATAACAAAAAAACCATGATAGTGAAAGCTATCCTCAACAATAAAAGAATTTCTGGGGGAATCACCATCCCTGACCTCAAGTTGTATTAGAGAGCAATAGTGATAAAAACTGTATGGTATTGGCACAGAGACAGGCAGGTAGATCAATGGAATAGAATTGAAGACCCAGAAATGAACCCACACACCTATGGTCATTTAATCTTTGACCTAGGAGATAAAAGCATCCCGTGGATAAAAGATACCATTTTCAACAAATGTTGCTAGTTCAAATGGAGGTCAGCATGTAGAAAAATGGAAATGGATCCATTCTTATCACCATGTACAAAGCTTAAGTTCAAGTGGATTAAGGAATTCCACATCAAACCAGATATACTAAAACTAATAGAAGAAAAGGTGGAGAAGAGCCTTGAACACATGGGCACTGAAGAAAATTTCCTGAACAAAACACTTATGCTTTATGTTCTATAATCAAGAATTGACAAATGAGACCTCATAAAATTGCAAAGCTTTTGTAAGCCAAAGGACACTGTCATTAGGACAAAACAGCAACCAACAGATTGGGAAAAGATCTTTACCAATCCTACATCTGATAGAGGGCTATTATCCAAAATATTCAAAGAACTCAAGAAGTCAGACTCCAGAGAGTCAGATAACCCTATTTAAAAAATGTGATACAGATCTACACAAAAAAATTCTCAGCTGAGAAATATTGAAAGGCTGAGAAGTACCTAAAGAAATGTTCAACATCCTTAGTCATCAGGGAAATGCAAATCAAAACAACCCTGAGCTTCCACCTCACACTGTTCAAAATGGCTAAGATCAAAAACTCAGATAACAACAGGTGCTGGCCAGGATATGGAGAAAGAGGAACACTCCTCCACTGTTGGTGGGATTGCAAGCTGGTACAACCATCTGGAAATCAGTCTCAAGGTGCCTCAGAAAATTCAACATTGCATTACCTAAGAACCCAGCTATACCACTCCTGGGTATATACCCAAACGATGCTACAACATATAACAAAGACACATGCTCCACTATATTCATAGCAGTCTTATTTATAATAGCTAGAAGCTGGAAAAAAACCAGATGCCCTTCAACAGAGGAATGGATAAAGAAATACAGAAAATGTGGATATCCTGTGCATATGTAGCAGAGGATGTCCATTTACACAGTGGAGTACTATTCAGCTATCAAAAATAATGACTTCATGAAATCAATAGACAAATGGATGGAACTAGAAAATATCACCATGAGTGAGGTAACCCAGTCACAAAATGCACACACACACACACACACACACACACACACACACACACACACACACAAACGTGTGCACGCATGCACATGATTTGCAGTCACTGATAAGTGGATATTTGCCCCAAAACTTGAACTACCCATGATACAATCCACAGACCACATGAAGCTCAAAAAGGACAAAGTATAGATGCTTCAGTCCTACTTAAAATGGGGGACAAAAATATTTATAGGAACAGATATATAGATATATAGATATAGATATATAGACATAGATATATAGATATAGATATATAGATATAGATATATAGATATAGATATATAGATATAGATAGATAGATATAGATAGATAGATATAGATAGATAGATAGATAGATAGATATAGATAAAGATAGATAGATATAGATAGATATAGATATATAGATATAATTTCCACCAGACCTAGACAGTATTGATGAAGCCAATTAGTTCATGCTGACAGGAATATGATATAGCTGTCTCCTGAGAGGCTCACCCAGAGCCTGACACATACAGAGGCGAATGCTAGCAGCAAAGCTTTGAACTGAGAGTGGGATCCCGGTTGGAGAAGTTAGAGAAAAGATTGAAGGAGATGAAAGGGCTTATGAAAAGACAACCCCATAAGAAAAATATCAACCAACCAGAGCTCCCAGGGACTAAACCACTACCCAAAGGGTATACATGGACAGACCCATGGCTCCAACTTCATATGTAGCAAAGGATGGCCTTATTGTGTACCAATAGAAGGAGTTGCTCTTGGTCCTGCCAAGGCTGGACCCCCCCAGAGTAGGGGAATGTCAGGGTGGGAAGGCTAGAAGGGGAGTGTTTCAAGAGGGGGAACACTCTTAGAGAAGAAGGGGGAGGGGATGTGGGTTAGGGTCTTATGGACAGGTAACCAGGAATGGCAATAACATTTGAAATGTAAATAAAAAATATCTAATAAAAAAAGAAGAGTCCTTGTGTCTGAAGACAGCTCAATCATTGAGGTTCTCACATTGTAATCTGAATTACACATTGTAAGACTGAATTAGATTCTCAGTACACACTTAAAATTATGGCTGAAATAATTTAGAAATCTTGACTTGGAGAATGCAATGCACACAGACTTATAATGTCTGCATTCTGACATAGCCATACTCTTGTAAAATTTTTGAATGAAATGAAACTACATACATAACCAAAACAAGGTATCATTAACAAGAAGCTTTTTCTTGTAAATATGAAGGAGAGAACTGAAGAGCCATCTGGACTTGCTCAGGGCCTATCAAGAAACTAATATATTGGACATGGTCAGTACTCAGAACCTGGTTAAGAAAGTAAAATAGGGAAAGAACAAGAGATGAACTGAAGACAGGGGAGAGAGAACCAAGGAAATCAAGAGTATAATGTGTCATGAGAAAACTTAAAGAAGGAGGACCCTTAGAAGAAACAAGACCCAATAGAACATTGGCAAAAATGTCTGAGTTTATATGAAAGAGAACTTGTTTGAAAGGAAGTGAAGCTCTGGTTCTAGAGAGATTTAACTTAGATGAATATGGTTCTGATAAGAGGAGTAAGGATTCTGAAAGCAGTATTTTGAGTGCTGTGAGTGTCTGACAGCTAGCATTTGTTCTGACTTGTTAATACTCATTCAGTTAGCCATTTCAGCTGAGTGTCTTTGGGACCACTACTTAATATCTATTCAATATAGTACTTTAAATATTAGTTAGAACAAAAAAACAAAGGAGATCAAGAAGATACAACGTAGGTTTTTAGCTGGAGCCCCAGCCTCCCTGATCCCGGCCCACCGCTCACTGCTCCCAAAGCCCTTGGAAGAGAGAGCTCACCGCCCAGACAGTTGGGCACTCCTGACACTGCAGACCGGGAGAGACCACCAATACTGCCCATCCCTGCCCACATCCCTGGCCCAAGAGGAAACTATATACGGCCTCTGCGTTCCAGTAGAGGGGGCACTGGAGCTGCAGGTACCCCGTGTCTGAGACACAGCCCGGAACCTGAAAGGGACCGGATCAACAGTTCTCTGCACCCAAATCCCATGGGAGGGAGAGCTAAACCTTTGGAGGGGCAGACACGCCAGGGAAGCCAGAAGAGACTACACTCTGCCCATATTTCTGACTCCAGAGGAAAACACCTAACGCCATCTGGGACCCCTATGCACAGGGGCCCCGGGAATAGACAGGGCAGGCACTTCTGGTTGCCACCCTCACGGAGAGCTCAAACGCAGCCCCCCAGGAACAGCTTCAGGCCCGGGACTACAGGTAAGACCAACTTTTCTGCTCCAAATGACCTTACTGGTAGACTCAAGACACATGCCAACAGGAACAGCTAAAGACCAGTAGACAGGAAAGACTACATGCCTGAAAGCAGAACACTGTGTTCTCATAATTGGCTGAAAGAAAACAGGAAAACAGGTCTACAGCACTCATGACACAAAGGCCTATAGGACGGTCTAGCCACTGACAGAAATAGCAGAACAAGATAACACCAGAGACAACCTGATGGCGAGAGGTCTCCCAACCAAGAAGAGCTCAGGTCCAGACGGGTGCAGTGCAGAATTCTATCAGACCTTCATAGAAGACCTCATACCAATACTATCCAAACTATTCCATAAAATTGAAACAGACGGAGTGCTACCGAATTCCTTCTATGAAGTCACAATTACTCTTATAGTAAACCACACAAAGAACCAACAAAGAAAGAGAACATCAGACCAATTTCCCTTATGAGTATCGACACAGAAATACTCAATAAAATTCTGGCAAACTGAATCCAGAGCACATCAAAACTATCATCCACCATGATCAAGTAGGCTTCATCCCAAGCATGCAGGGATGGTTTAATATATGGAAAACCATCAACGTGATCCATTATATAAACAAACTGAAAGAACAAAACCACATGATCATTTCATTAGATGCTGAGAAAGCATTTGACAAAATTCAACACCCCTTCATGATAAAAGTCCTGGAAAGAATAGAAATTCAAGGCCCATACCTAAACATAGTAAAAGCCATATACAGCAAACCAGTTGCTAACATTAAACTAAATGGAGAGAAACTTGAAGCAATCCCACTAAAATCAGGGACAAGACAAGGCTGCCCACTCTCTCCCTACCAATCCAATTCTTCAGGGAGTTAGACAGAACAATTTGCAAATTCATCTGGAATAACAAAAAACCCAGGATAGCTAAAACTATCCTCAACAATAAAAGGACTTCCAGGGGAATCACTATCCTTTAACTCAAGCAGTATTACAGAGCAATAGTGATAAAAACTGCATGGTATTGGTACAGAGACAGACAGATAGAACATTGGAACAGAATTGAAGACCCAGAAATGAACCCACACACCTATGGTCACTTGACTTTGACAAAGGAGCCAAAACCACCCAATGGAAAAAAGATAGCATTTTCAGCAAATGGTGCTGGTTCAACTGGAGGTCAGCAAGTAGAAGAATGCCTATCTATCCATTCTTATCACCCTGTACAAAGCTTAAGTCCAAGTGGATCAAGGACCTCCACATCAAACCAGATACACTCAAACTAATAGAAGAAAAGGTGGGGAAGTATCTCAAACACATGGGCACTGGAGCTTTCCTGAACAAAACACCAATGGCTTATGCTCTAAGATTAAGAATCGACAAATGGGATCTCATAAAACTGCAAAGCTTCTGTAAGGCAAAGGACACTGTTGTTAGAACAAAAATGGCAACCAACAGATTGGGAAAAGATCTTTACCAATCCTACAACTGATAGAGGGCTCATATCCAAAATATACAAAGAACTCAAGAAGTTAGACTGCAGGGAGACAAATAACCCAATTAAAAAATAGGGTTCAGAGCTAAACAAAGAATTCACAGCTGAGGAATGCCGAATGGCTGAGAAACACCTAAAGAAATGTTCAACATCTTTAGTCATAAGGGAAATGCAAATCAAAACAACCCTGAGATTTCACCTCACACCAGTGAGAATGGCTAAGGTCAAAAACTCAGGTGACAGCAAATGCTGGCGAGGATGTGGAGAAAGAGGAACACTCCTCCATTGTTGGTGGGTTTGCAGACTGGTACAACTGTTCTGGAAATCAGTCTGGAGGTTCCTCAGAAAATTGGACATTGAACTACCTGTGGACCCAGCTACACCTCTCTTGGGTATATACCCAAAAGATGCCCCAACATATAACAAGGACACATTTCCACTATGTTCATAGCAGCCTTATTTATAATAGCCAGAAGCTGGAAAGAACCCAGATGCCCTTCAACACAGGAATGGATGCAGAAAATGTGGTACATCTACACAAAATGCAAATGCCTCATTCCTTCTTTAAAAGTGGAACAAGAATACCCTTGGGAAGGAATAGAGAGGCAAAGTTTAGAACAGAGGCAAAAGGAACATCCATTCAGAGCCTGCCCAACATGTGACCCATATATATACAGCCACCAAACTAGATAACATGGATGAAGCAAAGAAGCGCAGGCTGACAGGAACCGGATGTATCTCTCCTGAGAGACATAGCCAGAATACAGCAAATACATAGCTGAATGCCATCATTAAACCACTGAACTGAGAACGGGAGCCCGGTTGAAGCAATCTTAAAAAGGACTGAAAGAGCTTGAAGGGGCTTGAGACCCCATATGAACAACAATGCCAACCAACCAGAGCTTCCAGGGACTAAGACACTACCCAAAGACTATACATGGACTGACCCTGGGTTCCAACTTCATAGGTAGCAATGAACAGCCTAGTAAGAGCACCAGTGGAAGGGGAAGCTCTTGGTCCTGTCAAGACTGAATCCCCAGTGAATGTAATTGTTGGGTGTAGGGTAGTAATGGGTGGAGGATGGGGAGGTGAACACCCATAGAGAAGGACAGGTGTAAGGGTTAGGGGTATGTTGACCCACAAACCGGGAAAGGGAATAACAATCGAAATGTAAATAAGAAATACCCAATTTAATAAAGATGGGGAAAAAAAGGAAATTAAAGACTTCATAGACATTTAAAACAAGACAATTCGATGGAAATTAATGCAAAATGAACACAGATTTATATGACACAATGAAAGTGATGCTAAGAAGAAAGATAATGGCAAATTATTTTAGATTCCTTTTAAATATGTTTGTTTTATTTTGTTCTTGAGCTTTTAGTTGTGCTGGGCAGTCTCTAGTATGAGATCCTTCTAATTTCCTTATGAAAGCCCTCATTTGCCATTATCAGTGTCAGTTGGCCGGTAATATGCTAATGAGGGGGCGGTACCATGCTAGTGAGGTGATTCATTCTCCGCCAATCCCTGGAGGACAAGTAGTGGGGTGACAGTGGGGTGACCTGTGCCCCGCCAATCCCTGAAGGATTATTAGCATACTGTTTTATATATAAGGCGAGCGCTTTTGCTGCTCGAGGTCCCTGTATCAGCAATGAAGGTGTCCTGCAATAAAGGCTGTTGACAAGGTCTTCCTTGCCGGACGAGGTGGGCGCTACACAATGGCATAAGTTTCGATTTCCCAAAAACTTCCAACCTAAAACAAGTTTCAATTTCCCTGAAGCTTCTAGCAATAGAATGAAACTCATTCTAGTGCCGAAGCAAGCTACCAGGAAGCCTCCAGTACTCTTGACTGGTGGTGACCTGCATGTATGTTACTTGGAAACAAGGGCCCATGAAGTGGAATATACCTAGCTCAGGCAAAGATAGGCATAAGCAGGCCAGGTGGCCCGGACAGACAATGCCTTGAGGACCAGTCCCCAAAAGCTTAATAACCCAGTGTCCTCGGATGGAATCAAGATGAAATTGCACAAAACAGTCAATAAAATGTTTCCTAACAATATTCAGGTATACTCCTAGATTGGCATCTAGCCCAAATTCCATCAGAGAGGCATCACACAGCAACTAATGAAAACAGATGCAAAGACACACTCAGAAATTAGGCAGAACTTGGGGAAACTAGTGCATGCAGAGGAAGATGTACTGTAATAACCAGAGTGATCAAGGACAGCACAAGAAAACTCTCAGAACCAACTAACCTGGCTGTCCCGCGCGCAACTTCCCGCCGGCAAGAAGCACGCAGACATAGAAATCCTAGCTATGCGTAAAACTTTATTTCTATCTCATGGAGAAGCCCCTTTGCCACGCCAACATGGTGCGCTTATAAACCCCCTAATGCCGCGCATCCACACCTGATTGGTTGCTTACTCATGACCTCATCAGGCACGCCCCGGAATGGGCAAAGACCTGGCACGAAGGCACTCTTGCACATGCGCACAGTTAACTTCCTGAAGGGGGGCCGGCTGGCGCGGCGAAGGCTGGCGCCATCTTGACTGACTTGGCCTTCCACGTGGGGCGCAGTGGAAGCCAGCGCCATCTAGTGGTGGCGCATGTTATTGCGGCCCTCTACACCTGGCCTCATAGGAGCTCACAGAGACTGAACTACCAACCAGGGAGCCACCATGAGACTAACCTAGACACTCTGCACATATGTTATAGTTCTATAATTTGATGTTCTTTTGGGAATCCTAACAGTGGGAGCAGAAGCAGTCTCTGACTATGTTGGCTGCATTTAGGACCCTTTCCTCCTACTAAGTTGTGTTCTCTAGCCTTAATAGGAGAAGAAGTGACTAAACTTATTGCAACATGATATCCTATGGCTGGATTGTATCCATGGGAAGCTTGTACTTTTCTGAAGAGCTCAGAATCTGGTTTGGTTCTGAGTGAGTACCTAGAGTAAGAAGGGGCTGGGATAGAGAAAGCTTTCTCTTGGTGATTAAGGCAAGGTTCTTTAAGACGAACACCTCCACCTGGATCTTTGATCTTTGAAGTTCCTTGCTTCTCCAAATAGCTTTATTTGATGGTGATTATAAAAATACATACACGTTCCTTAAGGTGAACCAGGGATTAAATACCCTTGGCAGAAAGAAATGCCCAGGAAGGGAAGCACATTGGCTGAACACTAAGGACATAACTAAATGCCTCACTAGTATGGAAAAAATCTAGGATTTTATGCTAGGTGACTGATTGCTGTGACCTTCTCAGCGGGGTGTCATAGTTATGTGTTCCAGATCAGGTAGTTTGGCCGGGAGCTGGCACCACATCTACCATACTCAATTCTGGGTGTCATGGGGTTTGGGATCACTCAACCTTAGCAGCTCTTCTGTCTGGTGGAGAGTATATAACATGCATTTCCTTTTGGTCTGAGTTACCTCACTCAGGATGATATTTTCTAGTTCAATCCATTTACCTACAAATTCCATAATGTCATTGTTTCTAATACTCCATTGTATAAATGAACCACATTTTCTTTATCCATTCTCCAATGGAGGGATATCCAGGTTGTTTCCACTTCTTGTCTATTATCAATAAAGCTGCTTTGAACCTAGTTGAGCAAGTTTCTTTTTGGTATGGTGGAACATCCTTTGGGTATATGCCCAGAAGTGGTATAACTGAGTCTTAAGGAAGACTGATTCCCAATTTTCTGACAAACTGTCATATTGATTTCAAAAGTGGCTATACAAGATTCTACTTCCACCAGCAGTGGAAGATTGCAGCCTTTGCTTCACATCCTTTCCAGAATGAGTTTGGATCTTAGCCATTCTGTCAGGTGTAACATGAAATTTGAAAGTTATTTTATTTGCATTTCCACAATGACTGTCTTTATAAGTTGAACATTTCTTCAGCTGCTTTTCATTCATTTGAGAGTCCTCTGTGAACAATTTTCTGTTTAGCTATATACCCCATTTTAATTGGCTTATTTGGTTTATTGGTGCCTAATTTCTTGAGTTCCTTATATATTTTGTGTATTAGCGCTCTGTCATATGTAGGGTTGCTGCAAAACTTTTCCCATTCTGTAGGCTGCTGTTTTGTCCTATTGATGGTGTTCTTTGTCTTAAAAAGTATTTTTGGTTTCGTGAGTTCCAATTTATTAGTTGATGATATTAGTGCCTGTGCAATTGGTATTTTGTCAAGAAATTATCTCCTGTACCAATGTATATAAGACTAGTTCCTAACTTCTCTTCTTTCAGGTTCAGCATATTTGAATTTATGCTGGGGCCTTTGATCTACTTCTACTTGAGTTTTGTCCAGGGTAATAAATATAGTTTTATTTGCATCCTTCCAATTCTTGGGTTTTTAGTTTTTTCTTTTATTGGATATTTTCTTTATTTACATTTAAACTGTTATCTCTTTTCCTAGTTTCCCCTCCAGCAACCCCTTATTCCATCCCCTCCCCCTGCTTCTATGAGGGTCCTACTCCACCCAGCCACCAACTCCCTCCCTCCTCCCCACCCTCCTCCACATTCCTCTACACTGGGGCATTGAGCCTTCCCAGGACCAAGGGCCTCTCTTCTCATTGATATCCTACAAGGCCATCCTCTGTTACATATGTGGTTGGAGCTATGGGTTGCTCCATGTATATTCTTTTGTTGATAGTCCCTGGGAGCTCTGAAGGGTCTGGTTGGTTGATATTGTTGCTCTTCCTTTGGGGTTGCAAAGTCCTTCGGCTCCTTCAGTCCTTTCTCTAACACCTCCATTGGGGACCCTGTTCTCAGTTCAATGGTAGACTGCAAGCATTTGCCTCTGTGTTTGTCAGGCTCTGGCAAAGTCTCTCAGGTGACAGTTATATCAGGCTCCTGTCAGCATGCACTTCTTGGCATCCCCAATAGTGTCTGGTTTTGGTGACAGTATATGGGATGGATCACCAGGTAGGGCACCTGGTAGAATTAAATCTGGGTCTTTAATTTAATTTCATTGAACAGAGCTGTTTTTATCCCAATGCCATGTGGTTTTTATTACTACAGCTTGCCATTCTTTTTTGTTCTGTACTTTTATTTACTTATTTGTGATTTTTCCAGATAAAGTCTGTTTTTTAGCCCTAACTATCCTAGAACTCTGTAGACTAGGTTGGCCTTGAACTCACAGAGATCTACCTCTGCCTCTACCTCTGCCTGCCCACCTCCTGCCCTTCTTCTCTGAATGTGTGGGGGCCCTCTGGTTATTTTGCCACCCTGGAATTTCAAGTATCTACAAGGCAAGGCACTTCCTCTCCCACAGAGGCAAGATAATGCAGCCTAGGTAGAAGAATATATCCCAGGCTGACCTTGAACTCACAGAGATCTGCCTGTCTCTGCCTCCCAAGTTTTGGGACTAAAGGCGTGCACCACCTCCACCCTAGCTTGCCATTCTTTAGAAGCATTGACATACTGTTTTCTAAATAACTGTGATAGTACTAAGCCATGTGTACTAGCCTCAAGTCATTTTACAGGTTCTATACTCATACTTTTACAGTTGTTTCATTCATGTATCTTGTTTTTAGTTTTACTTTATGTACCAAAAAACATTTCCAAAAAACAAATAATTTTCCTCATATTTTTGTATAAGCTGAAGATTATTTTAAATCTTCTCTGATGTAATTTATCATCTATTGTCTAATGCATTGCCTGTGAGCTTTCTCTGCATATTACAGAAATTATCACTTGGTGATCTGCTCCAAAACATCAGAAGATCTTGTTTTCATTTTGTGGATCTTCTGGGCAGTAGCTTGTCTTATCTTATTAAGGATTTTATTGTGACAAAAATACTTTCATAATGTAAACATTCTCTAAAGGAAGAAGGTTGATAAATGCTACTTTCAAATTTTTTTTTTTACTTATTTTTTCACTCCAGATTTTATTCCCCTCCCAGTCTACTCCCCCAACTATTCCACATCCCATACATCCTCCCCTCCATCCAGTCTCTACAAGTATGTCTCCAACACATCAACCCCACTAGATCTCTAAACTTACTTGGGCCTCCAGTCTCTTTAGAGTTAGGTACATCTTCTCTGACTGAACCCAGAAACAGTAGTCCTCTGCTGTATATGTGTTGGAGGCCTCATCTCAGTTGGTGTATGCTACCTGGTTGATGATCCAATGTCTGAAAATCTCAGAAGTCTAGGTTAATTGAGACTGCTGGCTCCTAAAGAGTTGCCCTCCTCCTCAGCTTCCTCTGACTTTTCCCTAATTCAACCAAGGGGTCAGCAGCTTCTGTTCATTGGTTGGGTGCACATATCTGCATCTGACTCTTTTAGCTGCTTACTGGGTCTTTTGGAGGGCAGTTATGTTAGGTCCGTTTTTGAGATCACCCCATAGCCTCAGTAATGGTGTAAGGTCTTAGGGACTCCCCTTGATCTGGATCCCACTTTGAACCTGTTGCTAGACTTCTGTTTACTCAGGTTCTTCTCTACTTATATCCCAGAATTTCTTTCAGAATTTCCTTCGGAATTCTGGGTCAGAGCTTTGACTGTGGGATAGCAACCCCAACTTCACTTAATGCCTTCCCTGTCTTTCTGCTGGAGATGGGTTCAGTAAATTCTCTCTCCCCACTGTAGGGCATTTTATTCAGGGTTTCCACCTTTAATTCCTGATGGTCTCTCAATCCCCAGGTCTCTGGTACATCCTAGAGTGTTCTCCGAACCTCCTTCCTCCCGAGGTCACCTGTTTCCATTCTTTCTGCTGTCCCTCAGGGCTTTAGTTCTTTTTCCCCCACCCAATACCAGATCATGTTCCCCTCCTC
Source organism: Rattus rattus (assembly GCF_011064425.1). Classification (NCBI taxonomy): domain Eukaryota; kingdom Metazoa; phylum Chordata; class Mammalia; order Rodentia; family Muridae; genus Rattus; species Rattus rattus. The sequence goes on along the minus strand of NC_046155.1, from coordinate 175,083,523 downwards.
CCCCACCCCATCCCCTTTCTCTTCACTGCCCCCCACTTTGTGGTTGCTTTCTTCTCCCTCCCAAGTGGGACTGAGGTATCCTCAGCTTGTTAACCTTTTGAGCTCTGTGAATTGTATGTTAGGTATTCTGTAATTTGGAGGGGTGGGTAATATCCACTTATTAGTGAGATATACTGTGCATGTCCTTTTGGGTATGAGTTACCTTACTAAGGATGATATTTTCTAGATCCATCCATTTGCCTGCCAAACTCAGGATGTCCTCGTTCTTAATAGCTGAGTAGTATTCCATTGTGCAAATGGACCACATTTTCTATATCCATTCTTCTGTTGTGGGATATCTGGGTTGTCTCCAGCTTCTGGCTATCACAACTCTATTCCATTGATCAAGTTGTCTGTTTCTCTACCAATGCTATGCAGTTTTTATCACTATTGCTACATATTAGAGCTTGAGGTCAGAGATGGTGATTCCCTCAGCCGTTCTTTTATTGTTAAGAATTGTTTTCACTATTTTAAGGTTTTTTGCTTTTCCAGATGAATTTGAGAATTCCTCTTTCCATGTCTTCAAAAAATTGTGTTGGGATTTTGATGGAGATTTCATTGAATCTTTAGATTGCCTTTGGTTAGATGGCCATTTTTACTATGTCAATTCTGCCAATCCATGAGCATGGGATATCTCTCCATTTTCTGAGATCTTCCTTGAATTCTTTCTTGAGATACTTGGAGTTCTTATCATAAAGATATTTCACTTGTTTGGGTAGAGTTACCCCAACATATTTTATATTATCTGTAGCTAAGTGGGTTGAACATGATTGAGGTACACTTATGCATATAGGATACTCTCAAAGAATTAAGGGAAAAGACAGTATTTCAAAACTCCATTAATCAGGTAGTGTTCAGTCTGCATGGGCAAACCTGCATGTTTTTACTATAATTACTTGATAAAAAGGCCAGAGCAAAATAATCCTAATCAGAGTCACATATTAACTATCTACATATTTTATTCATGGAAGACTGTAACTGTAATTCAAAAGGATATATGACAGTTGCACAGTAAAATGAATCTATCTATTAGAAAATACAGCTTGAAGAAATGGAGACAAAGATCATTCATTTCCTTCAGGCCTATTAATTATGTTCTTCTTCACAGTTTAAAAATATACCCAACCAATGCACAGAAGCTGGTGATCCAACCAATGGATACAAGTTGGTGACTGCTGTGTTTGAATTATGTAAAAACTGTAAGAAACTGAGGAGGAAGGTGACCCTATAGGAAGACCAGCAGTCTCAACTAATCTGGATACCTGAGATCTCTCAAACACTAGTCACCAACCAGGCACACCAGCTAATTTGAGCCCCCCACCCCAACACATGTACAGCAGAGGACTCCCAGGTCTGGACTCAGTCAGAAAAGATGTACCTAACCCTCAGGAGACTTGAGGACCCAGGGAGTAGGAAGGTCTGGTGGGGTGGGGGATGGGGGTGGGTACATCTTCTTGGACATGGGTGAAGGAGGTATGGGATGTGGAACAGTCAGAGTGATAGCATATGCTGTTGAGGTTGTGGAGAAAGAAGAATACTCTTCCATTGCTGTTGGGATTGTGAACTGGTATAGCTACTTTTCAAATCAATCTGGTTGTTCCTCAAAAAATCAGGAATAGTTCTACCTGAAGACCTAGCTGTATGCTTTGGGGCATATACCCAAAAGATACTACACCATACCACAAGGACATGTGCTCCATTATGTCCCTAGCTGCCTTGTTCATAATATCCAGAAGCTGGAAACAAGCCAGATGTCTCCCAAGAGAAGAATGGATACCAAAAAATGTGATTTATTTATGCAATGGATAAAGATATTAAATGGATTCAGATATTAAAAATGAGGACATTATGCATTTTGGGGGTGTCTTTTGTTTTCTATTTCTACACAAAACATCATGACCAAGAAGAAAGTTGGAGTGGAACTGGTTTATTCAATTTGCACTTTCACACCAAAGAAAGTCAGGACAGGAACTCACACAGGGTAAGAACTTGGAGGCAGGGGTGGATGCAGAAGCCATGGAGGAATGCTGCTTACTGGCTTGCTTCCCCTGCCTTGCTCAGCTTGCTTTCTATAGAACCCAGGACTACCAACCCAGGGATGGTACCACCCACAATGGGCTGGGCTCTCCCCGCTTGATCACTAATTGAGAAAATGAATTAACAGCTGGATCTCACAGAGGCATTTCCTCAAGGGAGGCTCCTTTTTCTGTATAACTCTGGCTTGTGTCAGGTTGATACACAAAAGCAGCCAATACAGGAAGCAAATGGTGTAACTTGAAAATATCATCCTGAATGAGGTAACCCAGTCCCAAAAGGACATGCATGGTATGTACTCACTAATAAGTGGATATTAGCCCAAAAGTACGGAATATTCAGGATACAACTGACAGTCTGTAAGAAGTTTAACAAGAAGAAAGGCCCAAGTGAGGATGCTTCAATCCCACTTAGAAGGGGGAACAAAATAATCATAAGAGACAGAGGGAGGGACCTGGATGGGAGTAGGGAAGGGGAGGGAAAATGGGAGCAGGATCAGATATGGGGAAAGGAACAGAAGACAAGATCAGGAGAATGAATGGAAATTTGAAGCTTCTTAGAAGGGGGAAGGGGAGCTCCAGAAAGTCCCAGAGACCTAGGATCCAGAACTTAGTGGAGGCGACCTTCACCAAAATGCCCAATAGTGCTGAGAGGTAACGTAAAAAGACCACTTCTAGTAGATTGGCAGGGTCCCAAGTGAGGAACCTGGTTTCCAACTGTCTTAGTCAGGGTTTCTATTCTTGCACAAATATCATGACCAATAAGCAAATTGGGGAGAAAAAGATTTATTCAGCTTACACTTTCACATTCCTGTTCATCACCAAAGGAGGGATGTTATTTACTGGCTTGCTGTCTTCTAGAACCCAGGCCTACCAGCACAGGGATGGCACCACCCACAGTGTGCCCTCCCCACTTGATCACTAGTTGAGAAAATGCCTTACAACTGGATCTCATGGAGGCATTTCCTCAAGGGAGGCTACTATCTCTGTGATAACCAGTGTGTCAAGTTGACCCACAAGACCAGCCAGTACAGATAATATCCTTCCTTTTATTTCAGCAGCGGAATCATCATTGATTTTCCATTGTAGAGGAATATGGGAGGGATGGGAAGGGAAGGACTCAGAGGCAGACAGGTCCTGGGGCTAAGTGAGGAGCACCTGAGATGAATTATAGTAGGGAGTGGTCTGGGAACTCTAATCATGTGTTCTCATATATGACTCATTCCAGAGTCATTAAAATTTCCTGATGTTCAGAGATATTTGGAAACCAAATACTGCAGTGAACATGGGCAGATACTTCTTCCATTGGAGTGAAACAGAGGACATGAGGCAAACAGGGTGTGTCTGAAACACAGCATAGAAAAATGAAGCTGAAGTGAACTTACCTCTGTCAGCAGAGAGGGAGGCATGTGTTTTGCTATGGGAAAATAAGATTTTTGATAAATGTGAAGTAAAGATTGTGGTCTGGGGAGGAATTTAAATTATGTTGCAAAGAGTGAGTGTTTTGTCATCATTCTCTCTTATTTTTTCCTTCTTTTTGGATTTTTTAAAAATTATGTTTCTTTGGTTTTTTGTTTGTTTGTTTGTTTCTGCATGTTTTTTCCAAATATTACCTTGTAGCCTATTTTGTTCACAAACTTACTAAGAAGTTGAGGATGACCATGTACTCCTATCCCATCGATTCTATCTTCCCACTGCTGGAATTAGAGGACAGCCTCACTACTTCAAGCATCCATTTTGTTTTGTCTTATTTTGTTTTGTTGTGCTTGGAGAAACCATATGTTTATGTAGCTCTCCTCAAACTCACAGAGATCCACCAGCCTCTGTTTCCTGAATGCTGGGATTAAATGCTTATACGGGATTAATATTGATACTTTTAAAACCAAACCAAGCAAACAAACAAGCAGAAAACTAGGTTGCTTAAAGTAGCAAGGCAGGACTGGAAACCACATTGAGGAGGTAAAAGCCAAAAGAGTAAGGTACAAGGTCATTCTCAACTATTCTATTCCCAAACTCTTTATGAAGTTCAGGATGATCTAGTACTCTGATCACATGACTTTCCCTTCCTAGTACTGGGGTTCCAGCACCACCTCCCTACTTCAACTATCTGTTTTATTTTATTCCTTTTCTTTTATTTTGAGAGAGCTATGTCTACCTAGCCCTGAGTATCCTGAAACTTCCTTTTTTAGTCCAGGGTGAACTCAAGCACACAGATTTTGAGAAGCTTCTGCTTCCTGACTGCTGGGATTAAAGGTGTGCACAGGAATTAAGGGCCTCTAACTCTCTTCAAAGAAAACCAACCAACCAACCAATGAACCAAAAACACAGACAGGTTACTTGAAGTAGTATTCCAGGTCTGGAAACTCTGCACTGAGGAGTTAAAACCCATAACAAGGTCATCCTCAAATTCTTAGCTAGCTTGTGGGAAGCATAAGCTAAAACACATCCATTTGCAGAGACAAGCAAATACCAAAACAGAAAAGGAGACAAAAACAGTCAAAACGATAGAGATTTTTTTTTTGACTACACATTGTAGTTCCTCCCCAGACTATAGTCCTTACATAATATCCATCAAAAGTCATGTTTTTCCAAAATGAAGTTCTTATCCTTGCTGATAAGAGCTCAGCTCCCTTCAGCCTCTGCCTTCTCTATATTGTGCTAGGGATACCATCTGAGTGTCTCTTTCCTATTGTCTCATTCAATTGACCAAGGAGTTGACAATGTTCACTGAAGCACTTAGTTTCCAAAATTCTCTGGAAATTAGGAAATTTTAACAACTTTCGAATGAGCCATATGTTAGAACACAAGATCAGAAGTCATGAGAGACAAATCCTAGCCTTGGTATTCTCTTTCAGTGTGGTGCTTTAGCTTTCACCACAGTGACTTACAATGCTTGTTTAGGATATGTTCTTCTTACAGGGAGTTACCAGGATTGTACTGGATAAACAGAGCTTGGGCTAAATCAGGCTGTAATGCAATCAGCAGGAGAGGTATCTTTCCCCTATTTTATTGGCTTGCTTTCTTTCACTGCTCTAAATAGACACCATCTTTTCAAATAAGCCAGGCAGACCTTGGCATTCTTAGCCTACCAAGCAATGTTTGATTAGAGCCAACCCTGCTAAGAGTACTCAATAGAAAATTGTGAGCTGCCCAACCCCGCCATGGGAGGTCTAATCCAATCACATTCTGAAATTAATCCGTAACTGACTCACTGAAGCCCTGCACTATAAAAGGAAGTAAATTCCGACAGAACTTAAAGCAGAGCAGAGGCACAGACACACACCACATTCCAATGCTTCCTGTAATCACCCCTGAAATTCTCCATAGAAAAAGGTAAGTTTGGAGAACAGATGCACTTCCCTTCTTTGTGCCCTTGAGTAAGGACATGTGTATTTGTCTGTTATTATTTGTGGGTCTGAGAGATGGTACAATCACGAATTTGAGGGAATCTCAGTAGTGGAAGTGTGGTGGGGTATTCACCAGAGATGTCTGCTTGGAAATGGGTTTAAGTCTATAGAAAGTCATTATGAGACACCCAGGGACTAAAATGAGTGTTGGTAATCCATTCACAGCCCTCAGTATTTCTCAAGGTGAACTTTAAAGCACAAAATCATGTCTTGGGTTAACAAGAGCAGGTAACCAGTAGCAGAACTACAGAAACCAAAAGGCAAGATTAGCACATTTAGAGACTTTTCCAGAACTATGGATTTTAATGGGTTAGAACTTTATTTTAGTTTTGGCAGACTATCATGTACTGAGTTTTAAAGTTTGTTTGGTCCTACCATCATGGTGTTGTTGTGCTGAGGTCTTCTGGTCTATTGAAGTCTAGGTATTTGTTACATTCCCCACTGGTCTGTTGTTGTTGTTGTTGTTGTTGTTGTTGTTATTTTATTTGCATTTCAAATGTTATCCCCCTTCCTAGTTTCCCCTCCAAAATCCCCTATCCCATTCCCCTCCCCCTGCTTTTATCATGGTGCTCCCCATCCACCCACCCACTCCCACCTCACCTCCCTAGCATTCCCCTATGCTGGGAAATCAAGCCTTCACAGGACCAAGGGCTTCCCCTCCCACTGATGCCAGTCCCTCCATCTGTATACTCTTTGGCTGGTGGTTTAGCCCCTGGTAGCTCTGGGGGTTATGTTTGATTGATATTGTTGTTCTTCCTATGGGGTTGCAAATGCCTTCAGCTTCCTCAGTCATTCCCCTAACACCTGCATTGGAGTCACGGGGTCAGTCCAATGGTTGGCAGCAAGCATCCACCTTTGTATTTGTCATGCTCTGGCTGAGCCACTCAGGAGACAGCTATATCAGGCTCCTGTCAGTTTGTACTTCTTGGCATCAAGAATATTGTCTGGGTTATGTGGCTGTAAATGGGATGGATCCCTAGGTGGGGGCAGTGTCTGTGTTATCTTTCCTTCAGTCTCTGCTTTACTCTTTGTCTCTGTATTTTTTAGACAGGAGCAATTCTTGGTTACTATTTTTGAAATAGGTGTGTGGCCCCATCCCTCAACTGGGGACCATGCCTAACCTCTGGTTATGGTCTCAACAGGTCCACTCCCTAACCCCCTTGTTGGTTATTTCAGCTAATATCATTCCAGTCAGGTCCTGGAAGTCTCTTGCTTTTCTGGCATCTAGAACTTTCTAGTCACTACCCCCAGTTCCCCATCCCCCATTACTCCAAACCTCTAATTTCCTGACCCTCTGTACTTCTTCCCAGTCCCCTCTCACATCTGATCCTGCCCCTCTTTTTCCCTCCCTCTCCTCTCTTCCTCTGGTCTTTCCCTCCTTCTGCCTCCAATGATTATTTTGTTGCCTTTCCTAAGTAGGAATGAAACATCCACATTTTGATCTTCCTTCTTGTTGAGCTTCATATGGTCTGTGAATTGTGTCATGGGTATTCCAAGTTTATTGCCAAATATCCACTGATTGGTGAGTACAGACCACGTGTTTTCTTTTGTGACTGGGTTACCTCACTCTCAGGAAGATGTTTTCTAGTTCCATCCATTTGCCTGTGTGAATTTCATGAAGTCATTGTAATAGTTGAGTAGTACTCCATTGTGTAAATGTACCACATTTTCTGCATCTATTCGTCAGTTGGAGGGACATCTGGGTTGTTTCCAGCTTCTGGCTGTTATGAGTTCAGTGGGTTTATCCTGCTCTAAGGAAATGCAGTTGCTCTTAAGGAACATTAGTTTACTGCACTGATACTTAATTGATCACATATTTTAAGGTACATGGGGCAAACAGTTAATTCAGTCAGAATGAGAATTAATGGCCTAGTCAGTGTTAATAGCAGAGTAGTTAGTTAGGGAGCCAAGAGAACAAAAATTAGTATCAAAGTTCTGACTTATGTCTTCTTTTTTTCTTTTTCTGTTACAGTGGTTTTTTTTTTGTGTGTTTTCTTTTTGTTTGTTTGTTTTGTCTATGGAAAGAACTTTTCTAATTACTCCTGGACAATTAACATAAAAGCAATAGTTTTGTTCCTAAAGCCAGACATATTTTACTTTATCTTATAAGACATCTAAGCCTCTCCAATCTTGTATGACCACTGCAGCTAGGGTATCTAACTTTTGTTTTAATTCGGAAATAGAATGTCTTAATACATCCATATCCTGATCTATCTTCCTATCTAGTTTGAAAGGTATAAGAAGAGGCATATTTAGTCAAACCACTGGTATATATTCAAAAAGTAGTCTCAGAGGTTCAATAATATTGCTGTTATCCAGGAAGAATTAACCCATAAGTCAGAAAACAGACAAGTTATTAAGGTTGAAAGGTTAAGGGTTTTGAATATTAGACAAATTTGAGCCCCTTAATAGTTCTATAATGTTTATTTGGGCTGTCTCCCATCACAGTGAGTTTAGTCAGTCAATGGACTGGCCGGTTGATTAGTTTCTTTTTCTACACAGTATGGGAGACAGGGGCTTAAGTATAACTAGCAACCCTGGTTGTTTTTGAATAAATTTTTTATTTCTACTTTTTTCTTTTCCCTAAAGGCCAGAAGCTTTTTAAAGGAAATCTTCAGGAAGTCTCACTACTAAAATCCCCCCTTTTTTTTTTTTTTTTTTTTTTTTGCAATGGAAACTACCTTGTTTGTAGCAACTAGGGGAACCATCTGCAGAGCATGCAGAAGATTGTAAGCTTTGTATTTCTACCTGCAGAGATAAGTTCCTGTAGTCCCCACCCTCACCCTGCCTATAACCAGATATTTAAAGTGTGCTTCAGTAAGTAAAGGTAGCAATGAGATATGTTTGCTGATTTGTGGTCACATTAGCTAATACCTTCCTTGCATCTGTCTTCTTTAATTTCCACTACAGGCTTGAGCAACAGTCGGGGTTGTACCATTACCCATGATGCAAAATATAATTGTCAGGAGGTGGTAGAATGATGTGGAAGGGAAAGACTTAAGGACTAATGAAACCTGAATTTCAGTGAGTCCATAGCCCATACAGGGTAAATCCTGCCCTCTATGGGATGCAGAAGACTCAAGCAAATCAGAGGAAAGCATATCTACCTGTTTTTCATTTTTTGTTTTGTTTTTGATTTCTAATAAATGTTTTGTTAGTGTTCTCTTCCTTTGTTATTGTTATTGTTTTGTTTTCTTTTATTTTTAATAACCCATTTAATCACTTTACCTGGCCAGAATTCTGAAGTCTATATACCAAGTAAAGTTTTAAAAGCATCAGCTATTGGTTGAGGGATTTTGGCTATGAGAACAGGCTATTGTTGGATACCATTGCTAGGAGTAGGCTTGATAATTTGAGGCAGGCTGCAAAAAGTAAGTTTTGGAGTCACTGATTGTGGCCAAAATTGCTTTACCTTTAACAATTCTCTGTCAGCCATTGTGTGGCCTAAAGCTGCTTACTTTTGAAGTCTTTGTTATTCTGTGGCAAACAGCTGCTGGCTTAATTTGACTCCTAATGAGAAGCAGCAAGGAATTAAGAAAGGCTTAGTTACTTCTGTTCTTTTTTCTCTGTCCCAAGGGCCATCACTGGCCAGGCTGGAACCTCAAGTTTGTTAACTCTTCATGAGTCAGAGAAAACAGAAAAGGAAGAAGGGGAGAGAGACAAGAACGCACACAGACCCACAGACCCACAGATATGCTCAAGCACTTGTAGACACACACACACACACACACACACACACACACACACACACACACACACACATACACACACACACTCTCTGTCTCTCTCTGTCTCTGTCCCTCTATCTCTCTCTATCTCCCCACTACTTGACCACTATTGCCCTATTTGAAAAATTTCATTCCAGATAAGAAATATTTTTACCCATCAATAATAGATATCTATGAAAATGAGCAAGTATTTTTATCTTCCCCATACTAAAGATCTTAAGAAATGAATTTCCCCAGAGTTTACCAGGATTTGTCTGTTGTTCAGAATCCTTCCTGTGTAAGGGCTGTTTTGCATTTACACAATCATGACATTAGGCTGAGACATCGCACACTAGATGTCCAGCCTAGGCATAACATACGTTGGTATAAGAAACTCAGAGCATTTTCTAGACCCCACAAGAATAGCCTGCTGAAGGTCAATTAATAGAATCCCACCAGATGTTACTTCATTACTATGAGATCTTAGGCAGAATTGGGTCACGGTATGTCATCAGAATATCAGTAGACCTCACTGGTCTTAGGGCTTTTGTAGGAGAATCAAGTCAGCAGCCTGGCAGTGGTGGACAACATTTTGTAGGGAAAGCCAAATTGAGAACCACAAAATGTTACTGAACCTTTTCCAAACAGTGAAAAGCACTCGTTTCTTATAGGTTTTACTGCGAAAATATCTGAAATTAAAAGCATATCAAATATGGGGTCTATTTATACAGTGAACTTTTCTTTTCCCCATCTGAGATTCAGGATAAGATCAATCAGTTCTGTTCTATGGGCTGAGGTATCTGTCTTGTTCCCAGTTTGTTTTGGTTCCAGTACCTATGGTAACCCCTATATATGTGGTTTTATCTGTTATCTTGCCAAAGTAACAAATGAGCACCTGCATCATGAGGATATAGGGGAGCTGAGTTGATGGTGGTGGGTTTCTCAGAGCTTACCTGAGGGTATGCCCCAGTTGAGCCTGATACTGAGTCACATAGACATCAGACAATGTTCTGGTTGTATTCAAATGAGGGACAACTATGCCATAGGCCTTGTGAACATAAAAATTTGATTTACAGTTAACTTACTTTGTTGTTATTGTTTGTTCCTCTGTTTGTTTGTTTTTAATTAAACTAGAAGTTGCCACCATAGCTCGTATACAGATGGGACATCCTGTGGCTATAGAGTTCCAATTATTTGTACAGCTATATACAGGGAGTTTCAATGGCCCCAGAGTTTGTGTTTGTTGTTTGTTTAATGGACAAAGAAAATAAAAAGGTTTTAAGAAGTATGGAAATTCTAGGGGTGAAGCCAAAGTCAGAGCTGTTTTTAAAGTCTCACGTAAAATTAATTTAGTGTCAGACCAGATTGGAGGATCAGTGACTACTTTAGTGCTGACATATAGAGGCCTTGCCATTACCACAAACTCTGGTATCCAGAGGCAGCAGTACATACTCCACTGCACCTAGGAAGTCTTGAACCTGTCTCTAGTCTTTGAAGTTAGCATATGAAGGATGGCAGCAATCCTAATCTGACACAGGCTCCTTTCGCCTCCCTTCAACTGGTAGACAAGGTACAAATTTGGGCTTTCTTAAAGAATATTTGGTAGCTTTTAACTCTTCCAGTATTCCCACATTGACCCTTCTGTTATAAGTTTTCTCTGGGATGCCTCTGATGATAGGGCACAAACTCAGCATTTAGTGTTTTTAAATCCCGGGGTCACCCGAACCATATGTTTGCTATGACATCCCACTAGCTCTGTCCATTTCAAAGTAAATATGGGTGAAGTCACCTCTGCCAACAGGAGGCTAAAGAACAAATCTTTCAGATACAAGACAGTGTGCACCTGTTTCACTGGAAGAATCAGATTCATGAAAATCGGAGTTCCCAGTTTTTTTCATATGCAGGAGAATTGTATTCCAGGGTGACTGGGAAGACAGGATGCATATGTGTTCAATCTAAGCAATGTGAGGAACTGCGATTTCTTAATTTGTTTTCAAGTTCATTGTGTATTGTTTAATGAGGGTTGGGGTAGCTGAACTAGTTAAACAATTATAGGCACTAGGTGTTAGACTAGTCTCAGGCATTTGGGTTCTGACCATACCACCTGGAATCTTTGTTGTATACAAGAGAGATATTCCAAGTATGTATTTTGTTTGAAGGCAAAGGCCAGCTAGTAGGTATTCTTTTGACACAAGGCAAGTGTCTTAGTCAGAGGTTTTATTCCTGCACAAAACATCATGACCAAGAAGCAAGTTGGGGAAGAAAAGGCTTATTCAGTTTGCACTTCCACATTGCTGTTCATCACCAATGGACTGGAACTGAAACTGGTCGAGAAGCAGGAGCTGATATAGAGTCCATGGAGGGATGTTACTTACTGGTTTACTTCCCCTGGCTTGCTCAGCTTGCTTTCTTATAGAATCCAGGACTACCAGCACAGGGATGGCACCACCCACAATGAGCTCTCCCATCCTTGATCACTAATTGAGAAAATGCCTTTACAGCTGGATCTCATGGAGGCATTTCCTCAAGGAGGCTCCTTTCTCTGTAATAACTCCAGCTTGTGTCAAGTTGACACACAAAACCAGCCAGTACAATAAGAAACCACAAATTTATGAGTATCTGTAAGTTTAATTGCATCTTATTATCAGTAATAGTGGAAATGGCTTTCAGTCTTTGCAAAGGTCTTGTCCCAATCAGTTCTCCATTGCTTACCACTCTTTGAGCTACCTACAATAATTGGGACCTAGTGATACCACTGAATTACTTAAACTTTTTTCCAAACATCTGGGACTAAATGCTGAAAAAATTTTTTTCGAAGCTATTTTAATAATTTTCAAAAGGACCTAGTGAAAATTGTTTACAGTCTCTTTGGTCAGTGTTGGAAAGAGGGGGGAATTCATTGTTTCTAAGCTGCATGGTTTGGCAGCAATCCCTCTGCCTAGCCAGCCCACTGGAATTTGTTCATTTGGTTTGAGTTGTAAGATTTTGTTGTTGATGTTTCTTTTTCTCAATATGTGGATAATTTGTTAAAATGACAACATAAATCATGAAAGAGAAAGGAATAATAAAACTTTTCCTTTGGCTTCAGAAATAAAGAACTTTTCTTCTTTCCCAGGACTTCTGAGAACAGACTTAGAGAAAGAGGAATTCTTACATTGGGGAATTACTTTCTTCTCCCTATGTGCATTCCTCTCAGGCACCAGGAGGCCATTGGTAAGAAGCCCTGCCCATGATTATAAGTAGGAATGAAGCAATCAAACAAGTGAAAGCTCCAGTTCCTGGAGCAGGAAAGATGGAATTTTGTTTATTTCCCTGGATGACCTTGTAAACTCAAATATTCAGGTCTCCAAAAGCAAAAGGAGGGGGCGAAGGTCTTAAGCTGAGAAGGGGGAGGATCTCAAACTAGAGGAAGCCACTAGTTAATCATGAAAACAAAACTGACAGGCACATAAAAGTGACCTGTCCAGCAGGTCCAGTTATTCAGGGTCCCGAAGAAGTGCTACCTGAGGGTCAAGGGGGGGAGAGAAGAAGAGGACCAAGCAAGGTTCTGTTGTCAAGGTCTCGTTTATTGAGAGGAATGTACAGCATTTAAAGCTCTGAAGCAGGAATTGAAGCAGGAACTGAAGCTTAGGGCGGGGGTGGGGGGGTGTAGTACTGGGAAGTGCCCAAGGACATAAGGTGAATCATTAAACTGCAAGATATTCTCCTTAGACAATGAGGCAACAGTCTACCTGGGACAAGTTCTTTGAAAAGGTCAAGCCCTTCTCAGGAATCTGCTCAGGGCAGGGCTCTAGCTTTGCTTAGTTCGGATGTCCGGTCCCCGACATAAAAGGACAGGCAGAAAAACAGTTAAAAGTGATCACAGGCGGCCACTTATGCTGGTGTTGAGACCCTCATAATAGCTGACTGGAAGCCATTCCCTCCTGGTTACATAGAATCAAGCAATAAAACTCTCAGCTTTTCCTCTAACAAAGTTAATTCCTACATGCTGTCATAGTTCCTGCTAGGATGATAATGGCCTAAACTTCTGAGACTGTAAGCCAGCCTCACTTAAACATTTGGCTTTATAAGAGTTGCCTTGGTAATAGGGTTTCTTCATAACAAGGGAAGCCCTAAGACACCACTACACATTCATACACAAAGATATTCAGTGATGTATCCATGAAATCTGGGCACTGCATCAGCAGCCATGGCTGATCTCTCCTATATGTCCAAATAGTAGTTGCCTTAACCATCCTTAACTCAGGAGGTCACAGACCAGGAGAATTTCTAAAGTGTTTCCTTTTGAGGTAGTTTTCAAGTATCTCTAAGACCCAGGGGAAGGGGAGGGAGGATGAACAAAGGGAACCCGAGGGAGTTCAACATCCCAGTATATGCATCTTTTAGAATCCACAGACCACTGAACTCTACCCAAGCCAAAGGAGTTCTGAGAGTATAGATGTCCAAATGGTCTGTTTTTTGGGATCTTTGTGGAACCTCCAGAATTATGGGCAATTCGTAAAAAAGGATTGGTGAAACTTGTGTTTAGGCCAAATAAAAATTATTTATTAGCTTGCCTTGACATACACTGGATGTTCAGAATCCCATTGTACCCTTGAATCCTTCTTTGTGTGAGCTCTTAAGCACAAAACCTTTTAGGTTGACATATTTCAGTTAACAGAAAGAGTTAGGAAATAGCAGAATTGCCAAAGCAAAAAAAAAAAAAAAAAAAAAAAAAAAAAAAAAACAAAACAAGGTTATTAAACTAAAACTTTCCCTTATCTATGGACATTGATGGATCAGGCCTTTGTTTTAGTTTTCAAAAGGGTAAAGTCTACAACCTGATTTTACAGTCTAATCAGTATTTCTATCATTGAGCCAGGTGTGCAAAACACATGGGGCCTGCTTTGTCGGGGGACCTGTTATAAAAAAGGTTGCTATGGACAACCATTGTGATAAAGGGTTTGGCATTTTATACTTTGAAAGCTATTCAAGGATGGGGATTATGTATGTGTGCATTTATGGATTTTTTGCTGCTGCGTGAATTTAATGTTATAGTATTGTTCTGTGGTACTTTATAATGGAAAACGAGGGTAAACCTTAAATTTTGAGGTTCAGCAACAATAACTTCATCTTTTCCAGTGGCACATAGGCCTGAGCTACTGTACATTTTGCAGTGTTCGCATGACACAGGACTTTTCTTCCTGTTATGTCAAGCATTGTTATACTTTACATCTTCTCTATGCTCTGTTTTTTGAAACATTTTTGTAATACTTGTATGAATTATTTTCTTTCAGGTAACCATATAATCGTCTATGACAGAATTTTAACTGATTTTTCACTTTTATTATTTCTCTCTTCTCTTTTGAATCTGTAGCTTTTGGACACCACCAACTACTGAAACAGATCCTAAAGTCACAAGATACATACTGAATTGCCATAGTCGAAACTTTCTCAGGATCCTTTCCATAATGAATTCACAGGTCAGAAAAACCTTTTATTCTGAGTCACTAACAAATGTCCTTCAATTAGACAATCAAGAGTTTATTCCTAACCAGCATTCTGCTGTGCAGTTTGGAGAAGACATCTACACCTTACCAAGTGCTCAACTCAACTTTCCACCAAATGGCAATGGCTCATTGGCAAAGCAGGAACTGCAAACACTCTGGGAAAGTTTTACCTCATGGTTGCAACCAGAAAAGCAGAGCAAGGAGCAGATAATTGCTCAACTGGTCTTGGAACAGTTTTTCATCACAGGGCACTGCAAGGACAAGTTTGCCTTGAAAGAGAAGTGGGAATCAAGTGGAAGAAACATGAGGAGATTCATGGAGGGGCTGACTGATGAGTGCTTGAAGCCTCCCACCCTGGTGAGTACCTGGGATAAGAGATGGCTATGTTGGGAGGAAAATTAGTCATTTGGACTTGTGAAAAATTAGTCAGGTCTGGTAGCTTTTGTTATTAGTGAAATTATACTCACTCCACCAAATGCCTTACAAGGAAGGATTTGTACTGTTAAGAATTAGCAAAAATAAAGCAGAGAGTATCATCAATTTTTTGATGAAGATCCATATAAATGCAGTTTATTGACATGATGGCAAAAGGACTGCATAATTGACAATTGGGTAAGACATTAAGTGTTTAGAGGAGATACTTTGTGTCTGTGATATGGCTGAATCATGGCAGTACTTACAATCATGAGGACTGAACTGGAACCTCAGCACACACACACACACACACACACACACACACACACACATCTGACGGCAGTAGATCAGATCCCAAGACCTGAGAGGGTGAATCTGGGATTTAAAATGCCTATATCACTTTCCAAATAGTCTACTACATGACAATAGGATATTCTTCTATGAAACCTGAGGTGACAGAATGATGGAGTATGCTTTGAAATGTTGACATACTCTTCTCATATTCATATTTAATACTCACACACCCACAAGAAAGGTCTTGATCAATATTGGTACTTCAATGCATATCTTCAAAACTGGAAACATTTAATACAGATATAATTGCATTGTGTGTTCTTTCAATGTTTAGATGTGAATAATTCTCAGTCATTGACAGACATTTCTGAATGTCACTTATAAGTGTTTTAGATTTTAAATTTACATTTTGGTTGGTTTGTTTGTATGGTTGATTAGTTAGTTTTCTTTATTTTTTTCATTTCTGACATTTTCTTGTTTCTCAGTAGTTAGCTGGAAACTCAAAGAAATTATACTCTTGTCTGTTCTCCAGGCATTGAATTAAATGTGTTGACTACCACATATTCTCTGTATTTCAAATTTTAAGTCTGTAAACACATTGCCATTTCACAGTTTACTCCACATTTTTACTCCTTTGAGCTTTAAGTTGAAAATTTTGTGATTGAAACTGAAATCCAAGTAAACTGCTGCCATAATGTCCAGTCCTGCTCCTAAGAACTAAGGCAGTGTGCATCTTGTGGAATCAAATGCTTTTTATTGGACTTGTTTCAGTCAATTGTATTAATCATCCAATAATAAAGAAATGAGCTTCTTGTGCAACCCTCAAAAGCTATGATGTTAAAGTCACCTTTAGTTAAGGATGGTTGTCTAGGCTAGTATTCAGTGACATGGACAAAGAATTGTAGGTGTTAGAAATAAAGCCCACTCATACAGCAAAGTGAAACTACAATTAGTTAGGGATGGACGGGCAACTGATGACTAATGGCTGGAGGTGGGGGATGGGAAAGGCTCAACTACTTGAGAGTGAAAATGGCAAACATCATGGGTTGCAAGACAAAAAGTAATAATTAGTAGTCAGAAGCCAGAACATGGCAACTATTACAGAACTAAAGTAGAGATCCTGAAGAATCCAGACACAAAATACCAATTACTGATAATGGAATGAGTGATAACAATGCATTAGATTTCAATAGAATAGGAGTCACCAAAGTGAAAGAACTTGAAGGAGACAAAACTAATGGCTGAAGATCCTGGGGGCAGATGAAGGAGTGATAACAATGAACTACAAATTGAATAAAACCAAAACATATCAGCCATAGAGACTTTTTTGTTACAAACATAAACTTTGTCAAAACAGACAGCTTCGTTCAATGGATAAGAGGGACTCCAGAGATGGCAGGCCTCAGGGGATTCTGTGTTAGACATTTTGTGGGCACTTTTAGGCCCTCCCAGTCTCCAAACTCATGTTCTTTTTGCTTTTTCCTACCCATCCTTGGTAGTTTTTCACTAAGCCAAATGTTTTGTAATACTTATAATATCTTGGATGGGAAAATGAGACAATGCCTGCAAGAAGGAGCAACCTTTTTGAAGGGGATCATCCTCCTTTGCAAATTGACCAAATGCCATCTGATCTTCTTTTAATGTATTGAATAGTTGAAGAGAACTTTGAGGCCAAAGCTCTTAGGAAACTAATCTTTTGTTTTCCTCTGGAAAGTGACTCAATATTTGCAGACATAGTGTGAATATTGACTTTATAGAACAGAATTTGTGAATTTCAGGACAATACCACTAGATATGAGGACTAAATAAATGAGCTAACCCATAGGCCAGTGATCCGTTCAAGCAAACTGAGGGCAGGTTTTCTGTCATCCACAGATTCATTTACAATGTTCCTTTGGCTTTGTTTACAGGTCCATGTCTCTATGCAGGGGCAGGAAGCCCTCTTTTCCGAGAACATGCCATTAAAAGAAGTCATTGAATATTTGAAACAGCAAGCAACACCAATGCCAACACAAGAGAATTCAAGGACATACCTGCAGATACATCAAGACATGTTCTTTGCAACAAGTAAGTTTGGCCACTGGAGAGAAGTGGGGTGTTGTGAGGGAATATCTTCTGGTATACAGTTTCATAGACTGTCTTATTTTCATAGGAAATGAGAGCAGTGATGATGGCTGCAACAATCCCTGGAATGCCAGTGAAAGAAATAGTGGTGTTAATAGTCCTGGAGAGGAGATGGGTCCTCTTCTCATTACCCAAACAGATCAGTACACTGTGCCTAAAGATATAGCTGTTTCTTATTCAAAAACCCAGAGTGACAGAGAGACAAGTGAAGGCACTTTCAGGTACCCGGTAGAGTCCCTAACGGCCCATTCCTCCGAAGAAATTGCTATGGAGGTAAAACCAGGATTATTCTTCAGGCTAGACCACACTAATGACAATGAAGATAGCCTCAACACTTTCTGTAATGCTAGTGAAGTACATCATGATAGAATTCCGGCAAAAGAGATGGATTCCCAAACAGAAGAGTATTCTGAGCCTGAAGAGAATACTGTCCCTTACAGAGTTGTTGACTGTTTTAGAAGAGTACCTCAAGACACATCCAGGCCCCTAGAATATTTGTCAAGGGCACCTTCTTCTGAAGATGTCCCAGTGCAAGTACTAGAGTTCCTTTCCCAATCACAGCTTCCTCCCTGTGTGCCTCTACAACTTTTCCTAAATAATGGGGCAAATTCTACAAGTGAATTTCACCAAGAGAGACTCCAGAGAGACCTCAACACATACACATATGAATGTCCCCAAACTTTCAAATAGCCCTCTAATCTTGTAGTCCACAAGAGAAAACCCAGGTAGAAGAGGTTACTTTTTCTGTGCCAAGTATCAGTAAGGCTTCTATAACCTCTCAGTCCTCTGTGTACATGCGGTCATCCATGAGCAAAAGAAACCTTTCACCTGACATTCATGCAAAATACCCTTCAGTCACAAGACCAACCTGCAGGATCATGAGAAAATTCACACCAGAGAAAAGCCTTATATCCGCTTCCTGTGTAACAATAGCCTCTATCAGTCATCCACATACCACTGTCACCTGAGGAATTACCATAAATCTGACTAAACTCCAAATGCTAGCAGGGCTTAAGTCTCAGTGCCTCATCTGCACAAGAAATAACATGTAACTTCTAAACAGCATTGATTCAGTGAAAGATTTAACATGTATTGGCAGAAGCCACCTAAGGAAAGTATATTAATAGCAGGAAAGTTTCTTAAAACATAATTTTATCAGTCTTGCCTAAAGAAGTGAAACCATCTTAGACTTACATCCCATGGTGAAAGCATCTCAGGAAGATACCTGCTACCTTTTAGCTTCTCTTTGATGGCTCCTGGCATTATAAATAATGACTTGTTTCTTCTATCTCTTGTCCCATTCTACTGCCATGTGAAGGTGAAGAGGATGAGTCATTTGACAATTTGTTCTGACAGATGCCTAATGCCTAAAAATGCAGCTTATATTTTGTACCTGATATATATTGAATAAACAAATGACACTGGAACATAAATGCCTCTTTGTATATTTTGTGTGTGTATTGCTGTGTGAGTGTGTGTGTGTGTAGGGGGGTATAATTTTGTGTTTTTTCCCCTATATTCCACAGCACAAATGGACAATAGAATTCTTAGCTGTCAGTTCTTGGGATTTACCTTGTTGGAGACAAAGTACTTGTTATTGGTAACATTATACAACAGTGTACGTAATCCTAGATATTCCAAACTTTCACTACTCTCTACTTTATGACAGTGGCCCACCATTTGTTCTGTCTTTTTTTCTACCCAGTTGTGGTAACAAACCCAAGTCTTAGGGTTTCATGGTAAATTCACTGCCCTCTCACCCATTTCCCTTCCGATGAATCTTCACTGCTTACAGATCAAGAATAAACCCCCAGGTGATGCATAAAGTTGCAAAGCAAAATTTAAGAAACAAGTTTCTCACAGTATTTAAGAGGAGCCTCCCCTCTCTGTTTCATTATGGTCACAATACAGTCTTCACAGTGCTATTTAAAACACATCTACTTTCATCCATTTGCCTAAGATTTCATTATTTTTAACTGCTGAGTAGTAATCCACTGTGAAAATGTACCACATTTTCTGTATTCATTCATCCATTGAAGGATATCTGGGTTCTTTCCAGCTTCTAGCTATTACATATAAGGCTGCTATCAACGTATTGGAGCATATGTCCTTATATGTCAGAGCATCTTTTAGGTATATGCCCAGGAGTGTTATAGCTGTTTCCTCAGTTACTACTATGTCCATTTTTACTCTATTAATCCTGCCAATCCATGAGCATGACAGATTTTTCCATCTTCTGAAATCTTCTTTGAGTTCTTTTTCCAGAGAGTTGAAGTTGTTGTCATATAGATCTTTCACTTGCTTAGTTAGGGGTTATGCACTCATCGATAGTTGGATATTAGACCAAAAGCTTAGAACACCCGAGATATAATTCACAGACCACATGAAGCTCAAGAAGGAGAAACAAAGTGTAGATGCCTCAGTCCTTAGAAGAGGGAACAAAAACAGTCACAGGAGGAAATATGGAGACAAAATGTGGAGCAGAGACTGAAGGAAACACCATCCAGAATCTGTCCCACATAGGGAATCCATCCCACATACAGGTGACCAAACCCAGACACTAGGGCAGATGCCAAGAAGTACTTGTTGGCAGGAGTCTGATATAATTGTCTTCTGAGAGGCTCTGCCAGAGACTGATAAATACAGAGGCAGATTCTGTGAGTCAACCACTGGACTGAGAACAGGGTACCAATGGAGGAGTTAGAGAAAATCCTGAAGGAGTTGACAGGGTTTGCAACCCCATAGGAAAAGCAACAATATCAACCAACCAGACAGCCCAGAGCTCAGAAGGACTAAAGCACCATACACAGGGATGGACCTATGGCTCCAGCCTTATATGTAGCAGAGTATGGCCTTGTTTGGTATCAATGGGAGGAGAGGCCTTTGGTCCTGTCAAGGCTTGATGCCCCACTGTGGGAGAATGTCAGGGAGGGAAGGTGGGAGGGAGTGGGTGGGGGTATGGAGCACCCTCAGAAGCAGGAGGAGATAGTGGGTTCCTGAATTGTAGTATGTAGAAATGAGGAAAGGGGATAACATTTGAAATGTAAATTAAAAATCTAGTAAAATAAAAAAAAATTAAAAATGAGTCTTCTGGAAAAGAAAACGAAGAGATCATGAACATTTAAGTGAGAGAAAGTCTAATCACAATTTTCACAGAAACTCACATCTCATGTCAATAACCACCACATTCTTTTTATTGAGCACTGAGATGAGTGACCAGAGCATAGAAGTAGTAAGAACTAAAGACATTAGAAAGTAGGTTTTGGATAAGCCACTCTTGTGCTACTAGAAGCGTCTTCCTTTCTTCCCAAGTACCTCTCTTTATTTCATTTGTACTTTAAATCTATATTAAGAATTTCTTTCGGGTTGGGGATTTAGCTCAGTGGTAGAGCGCTTGCCTAGCAAGCGCAAGGCCCTGGGTTTGGTCCTTAGCTCAGAGAAAAAAAAAAAGCTGTAAAAAATTTTTTTTTCTTTCAATAGCCATGCTCAAAGAAAGGAATGATATAGGAGAGGAAGGAAGTGAGTAAAGGAAAGAGGGAGGAAGGGAGAAGGAAAGGATGAAGGGTGGAAAGGTTTCAGGAAGCAGAGAGTGAGGAAGGAAGGATGGAAGGGAGGGAGGAAGTGAGGAAGGAAGTGAGAAAGATCTCCAGACCTTAACAGCTTATGGGTGAAGCTCTTTATAGAATCCAGAAACTACTCAAACAATTGATGCTGGTTATTTGGAGCTAAGATGTTAGAATTAAGAAGAGACCAACATCATTGAAGTGAAATATTCTAGACATATTTTCAGAGAGCACAAAGAAGCTGTGTTCTAGCAGTAACTAAAGTTGTACCTCACACTGCAGCTATACTCAGCAAATTCTAAGGATCACCCAAGTGGTACTGATTTTGAAGGCTTGAAGGGGTCATGGAGAGCAGCTGAGACTTGGCACAGTGAGAGGGCAGGAAAGGCCATAAATGAAGGGTGAAGTCTCAGTTGCAGTTGACGGCACAGTGCTGAAGGGGTCATGCAAAGAAATTGAGTCTTGGCCCCATGAAGGGAGCCTATGAAAGGCGATTGATGAAGTCTAGTTGCAGAGAAACCCCTAGTGTATTAGAGATGCCAGTACTATCATATGGTCACCAAGAACAGCAAGCAGCAGTGAAGTATAGTCAGCCAGACTGAGTTGGAGAAGCGACCCAAGCTCTTTGGAGAAACCCAGACGATCAAGTGTGAATACCAGATATTAGAATAAGAAGCTGTGATGTTGGTTTCCTTGGATAGAGCAAAATAGACATACTAGAGCCATGGCAAAAGCTGCTAACAGGGAATGAAATGAGCCCAAGAGAAAGAAATTGTTATAAACAACAAAGAAGAAAAGTGTTGAAGAGATTCAGATTTGGAGTTTGCTCAGCTGATTTTCTAATATTAGTTTGGTCCAGTATTTCTTCTCTATGAAGTTTTGGAATGGTAATGTATATCCTGTCATGTTGGAGGTAAGTAATCTGCTTTTATGATTTTGATTTTTAAGGGATTATAGTAAGAGACTTTAAACATTGGAATTTTTAAAATTGTTGAGACTGTTACAGACTATGGGATTTTTGAAATTGGACTAAATATATTTTGCATTATGCTATTTCTAGCTATGGGCCACATAGACTCCTGTGTTTGAAGAAACCTTTAGGGGCTAGAGAGAGGAGTGTAGTGGTTTGAATATGCTTAACCTATAGGAAGTGGCACAATTAGGAAGTGTGGCCTTGTTGGCATAGTTGTGGCAGTACCCTCTGAAGTTATGCCCAGTGCTGAAGACTCAGTCTTCTCCTGTTTGCTCTCAAAACATGATGTAGACCTCTTAGCTCCTACATTGCCTTGCCTGCCCTATTTCCTGTCATGATTACAATGGACTGAACCCCAGAATCAGCCCCAATTAAATGTTGTCCTTTATTAGTTGGTCATTGAGTCTCTTCATAGCAATGGATACCTTAACTAAGACAATGGCCTTTATTGTAAGAACTGTCATTATTTAATATCAAAATTTCTATGAAACGGTAATCTTTTATTTTTTAAGTGGGCTTGTTTTTAAAGTTTACTTAGCATACATAGTGTTAGGGTTGGGGATTTGGCTCAGTGGTAGAGGGCTTGCCTAGGAAGCGCAAGGTCCTGGGTTCGATTCCCCAGCCCCGAAAAAAAGAAGAAGAAGAAGAAAAAAAAAAAAAAAGAATAGCATACATAGTGTTAGATTTCATTATGACTTTTTCAAAGAAATTAATTTTCTATTTTTCTCTTACATTTTTCTCCTCCATTTCCCTCACACCATCTTGTAGCTCTATATATCCTCTATAGTCCTTTTCACTGTATGGACACATTTGTCCTTTTCCCCTCCTCTTGACTCCTCATCCAAGTTGGGGAACAGGATCCAGAGGTAGGCAAGAGATTCAGAAATGGACCCAATCCAGTTGTTTGTGAACCCAAACCCCCATGAAGACCAAACTCCATTTCTGCTACATATGTTTGAGGAATCTAGGTCCAGCCCATGCTCACTTTTGGTTGGTGGTTCAGTCTCTGAGAGCTTCCAAGAGTCCAGGTTATTTGACTCTATTGATCTTCCTACAGAGTCCTCATCTTCTTCGGGTCCCTCAATCCTTCCCCCAAATCTTCCACAAGACTACCAGAACTCTGTCTAATGTTTGACTCTCAGTCTCTGCATCTCTTTCCATTAGCTGCCTGGACAATTATGCTAGCCTCAAGTTTGCAAGAATAACGAAGCATCATTAATTATGACAGGGTTTGCTTCTTGTCCATGGGATAGATTTCAATTTGGACTGGCATTACTTGGATATTCCCTCTCTCTCTGCTTTATCTTTGAACTACATATCTTGTAGGCAGACAGGATACATTTTGGGTCAAAGATTTTGTGAGTGGGTTGCTGTCCTTTTCCCTCAACTGTGAGTCCTGAGTGGCTATAGGAAATGGCTATTTCAGGTTCCTTATTCCCCCCCACCCCCCAACCCCACTGCTAGAATTCTCAGCTAGAGCCACATTCATGTACCCTTTGAAGGTTTCCCCTGTCCCAGGTCTCTGGCACATCCTAGAGATGCCCTCCTCCAGCTACAGTTGAGTTTTATTTTTTTCTCCTCTGCTCTCCCTACACTTCCCTGCCCCCTACCTCCAGTGCTCTGGTACCCTCCCTTTTCCCACCAAGTTTCCTCCTTCTACCCATCTCAGATATCGATTTTATTTCTTCTTCTGATAAATATTCAACTATCCTCATTTTGGACCCTCCTTGTTATTTGGCTTCCTTGGGTCTGTAGATTGTAGCATGTTTATCCTGTACTTGCGGCTAATATTCACTTACAAATGAGTACCATGCATGTCCTTTTGAGTCTGGGATACTTAACTCAGGATGATATTTTCTAGTTCCATCCATTTGTCTGCAAAATTCAAGATGTCCTTGTTTTTAATAGCTGAGTGATATTCCATTGTGTAAATGAACCATATTTTATCAATTCTTCAGTTGAAGGACATCTAGGTTGTTTCCAGTTCTGACTATATCAAATAAACTTCCCATGAACATAGGTGAGCAATTGATCTTGTGGTATGATAGAGAATTTTTGAATATATACCAAGGAGTATTGGGTCTTGCGGTAGATCCATTCCAAATTTTATGAGAAAATGCCAAGTTGATTTCCAGAGTGGTTGCGCAAGAAATGCTCAATGTCCTTCATCAACAGGGAAATCCAAATCAAAATAACTCTGAGATTCCACTTTACACCCATAAGAATGGCTAAGATCAAACACTCAAGGGACTACACATTCTGGCAAAGATGTGAAAAAAGGGAAACACTTCTTCATTGCTGGAGGGAGTGCAATCTTGAATAAAACCTCTTTCTTTCCATGCTCATTTGATTTCCTCTCTGGTTTGATAGCCTGTAACCTTTTCTTCTCAACACTTACATACATTTGAACATTGTGATCATGTCCTTGTTTTAGAAAGAACTTTTGATTTTTCCACTGTCTATGCTATCTTGCTAAATTTTCTGTTATTCAGTACTGTTCCTAAAATAATCATGATGTCTCTTTCCTTTATAGATCAACAAAATTCTGTTGTGTATAGCTAGCACATTGCCCTCATCCACCAATTAACATAATTGCCTTGTATTATGAATTATGGAGCAATTATTATGTATGTGCAATATTTCTCTAGTAAGACATATATTGCCTTGGGTACATGCCAAAAAATTATATAGCTGTGTTACATTGTAACACTTTTCACATTTTTGAGATAACTTTGTAATTATTTCTATAAGGAACAGAGTACTTTAGCCTCCTTCCATTATACAATGAGAATTAATTTTTGCCTGCATCTGTTAAGAAGTGTTGTGTTCTACTCTCTTGATGTTAACAGTTCTAAGGGGTGCAATGGGTTCTCAAAGTAGTTCTAAATTTTACTTCATTGATAAGCAAAACTGTTGAATATTTTGAAAAACTACTTACTCCATACTTGTGCTTTGTCTTTGAGAAATCCAGGCCCATTTCATTAACAAGTTTGTTAGCTGGAAATATTGTGAGGAGACTGTTTAGTCTTACTTTTCCTGAATACACTCTAGATTTTAAGTTCTTGAATGAAATACAGAAGTAAACGATTTTTCTCCTACTTGATAGGTTGTCTCTACTTAGTGGGACATTTACTTGAATGTACAGAAAACTTTAATGTCATGCAGTTTCACTCTATAGGTTTTTTTTCCTATGATATTAGTATTGAAGTCTTTACCTAGAGGTTCATAGATTCACAGTCATATCAACAATAAATGTAAGGACTATAAGTCCTTATTGTCAACTTGAGACACAGACACACACACACACACACACACACACACACACACTATAAAAATTGGAGATTGTTTTCATACTTGTGTATTCAGATGCTGTTTGTTGTTCCCAGAGATCTGGTTACAATTCAGGTCTTAACATTGTCATGATTATTGAAGTATCTCTTTTATGAGTGATATATAAAGATTATTTTCCATCACCTCTAATTGGTTAATAAGGTGCTGATCAGCCAATCACTGGTCAGGAGAAGAGGAAAGGACAGGGCTTCTGATCCCAGTCTGGGGATTCCAAGAAAAAGAAACAGGGAAAGAAAAAGAGAGGTGGAGAGACCACGTGGATGGAATCAAATCAAACACCAAGTCATAAATCCATACACCTGTGGACAAGTTAATTTTTACTAAAAAGCCAAAACTACTCAATGCAAAATAACAAAATTAGCTTCAATAAATATAATGGTCTATCTGAATTTCTGAATGTGGTACAATGCAAATACAATCATGTCTATCACTCTATACAAAATTCGAGCCAACAGGATTAAAGACCTCAACATGAAACCTGAAAGAGGAGAAAGTGGGACATCACCTTAAATGCATTGTCACCAGAGACAAGTTCCTAAATAAAGGACTAATTTTATAGGCACTAAGATCAACAATTAGTACATGGGACCTCATGTAACAGAAAAGCTTCTACAAGGGAAAGGACACAGTCAAAAGAGCAGCCTACAGAATTGAAAAATATCTTTATTAACCACACATCTGACATTCAACATATATAAAGAACTCAAGGAAATAAAAAAGCCATATAAACCAAATAATCCCATTAAAAAATAATCCAGTTTAAATAATACAATAAAAAACCACAATTAAAAATGGGGTACAGATCTGAAGAAAACTCTCAATTGAGTGATCTTAAATGGCTGAAGAGCACTTAAAGAAAGGTTCAACATTCTTAGTTGTTAGAGCACTACAAATAAAAATGATTCTTACATCTGTCAGGATGACTAATGACAATAACACAACTGACAGTTCATGCTTGCATGGATGTGAAGCAAGGGAAAACTCGTCCAGTGCTGGTGGGAGGGAAAACTTGTTCAGCCACACTAGAAATCAATATGGAGGTTTCAACGGAAATTGGAACTCAATCTACCTGAAGACTCAGCTGTACCATTCCTGGGTATATCCAAAAGATGCATCACTGTACCACAAGGATTCTTCCTCAGTCAATATCAGCTTTATTCATAAAAGCCAGAAACCAGAAACTACCTAAATTGTCCCTCCACAGAAAAATAGATAACAAAATGAGGAGCATTTATACATTTGTGTAATGTGTAATACATATGTAATATGACACAGCTGTTAAAATATTGACCTTATGAGATTTGCAGAAAAATGAATGGAATGAGACAAGATCATCCTGACTGAGGTAATTCACTATCAGAGGGACAGACATGATAAACACTCAGTTATAAGTAGATATTAGCCATAAAGTAAAGGATAATCATCCTACATTCCACAAACTAAGAGAAGCTGAAAAAAAGTAGAACTTAAGTGTAGGACACGTGTATCTCACTGTTAATGGGAAATGGATATATAAACATTCAGGTCGATGGGAAAACCCTTCTGGATGGAGGAATAGGGTGGTAAGAGGAAAGCCCAATTTGGTGCAGGGGGAGAATAAAAAGAGAGAATACTGGAAGAGACAACTGTAACCAGGGGCTATAACTGAGATGAGTTTGAAACCTAGTGCAATAGAAACTTCCAGGAACTTTTGAGAGTGGCCTAAGACTCCTAGAAATGGGGAATATGGATCCTTAATCAGCCCTATCCTGTAACTAGGCAAGACTTACTATGGATAGATTGGGACACCAACATAGCCACAAAACCTTGGCACTATAATTTGTCCTATTTACAGAATATTCTAAGATAAAGGTGCTACAGAAAATGTGGGTGTGGCAAAAATGACTGGTCCAGACTCATATTATAAGAGAGAGCCCACCTTTGACACTGCCTGGATGACCAGTACCCAGAGGCTTTACAGCCTTGTGATCAAGATAGAACCAAATACAGATGGGAAAATGTTAATGAAATGGTTCTTAATGTTATTCGGCTATACTCATAAATTGGTGCCTGGCCAAATTGTTATCATGGAAGCATCAGTGAGCAACTGATGGAAACAGATGCAGAGACACAGAGCCAAATATTATGAACTTGGAGAAGCCAGTGGAAAAGTGGAAGAAAGTATTGTAGAAAGCAGGTGGGTCATGGACTTCATAAGAAAATCCACAGAATCAATCAACCTGAACTCACAGGGGTTCAAAGATACTTTTCCGCCAACCACTATGCCTGTGTAAAAGTGATCTTTGCCTCTGTATCTTTATTACACTTGTGTAATATGATCTTCTTATGGGACTCCTAATAGTGCATGAAGGGGCTGTCTCTGACTCTGTTGCCTGCTTTGGGGACACTTTCCTCCTACTGTGTTGCATCCCATTACCTTAATAGAAGTAGTGAGTAGATTTAGAGTAAGGTGATATGCTATGCCTAGGTGATGTCCATGGAGGAGGGCCTTTTTTGAATAGTAACATAGTAAGTATGGATGGAAGAGAGACACAGAGGTAGGGGGAAAAGTCTAGGAAGAGAGGAGAAAGTGTAAACTTTTGTTGGAATATAAATGAATGAATGAATGAATGAATGAATGAATACTTCAACAACCATAATCACTTCTTAAGTCTATATAGGAAAATATGTGCTTGTATGTATGATAATTAAAAGGCAGTTCAGAGCTAAATAGTACCACAATGAGAGATTTAGCTATCCATCCAAATTAGATTATGGACATGGAATAGCCTAGAGTACAGTTCATGAAGACTGAAGGATAACTGTACATTAGTAATCTATCTTTTAGAAACTGTGGCTTGAAGAAATGGTGACACAGAACATTCATTTCATCTCCATTTTCATGACACATTCACTTTTTGTTCAGAGTTTAAAGAAATCTCCAAGGATATCTGGACAGTGGAAAAGGCTATCAGTTGTCCTACATTCATCAAGGACACGATCTACCTTCCTACTCTTAGCAGTCTCTTTGTGCCTTCTGCTTCCTCATTGTGACACTATGGGCTCACGGAGATGGCTTCTTCCTAATTCTTTTTTTTTTTTTTTTTGGATATTTTTTAAAATCCAATAAAAGCTCCCTATTCCACCCTCCTACCCCTTCTTCTATGAGGGTGTTCCCCCTCTCCAACCACCCCCACCTTCCAGCCTCCCCAACCTGACATTCCCCTACACTGCAGGTCCAGACTTGGAAGGTCCTAGGGCTTCTCCTCCCATTGGTGCCCAACAAGGCCATCCTCTCTTACATATGCAGCTGGAGGCATGGGTCTGACAATGTGTACTCTTTGGATGGTGGCTTAGTCCCTGGGAGCTCTGGTTGGTATTGTTCTTATGGTATTGCAAGCCCCTTCAGCTCCTTCAAACCTTTCTTTAACTCCTCCAATAGGAACCGCATTTTCAGTTCAATGGTTTCCTGCTAGCATTTGCTTCTGTATTTGTCATGCTGTGGCTGAGCCTCTCTGGAGACAGCTGTATCAGGAGTCTAGTATAGCTGTCTCCTAATTACTTCTAATTGCTTTACTCCTTTTGCTCCTATGATGTGAACACCTCTGCACTGATAATTGGTGGGAAGTCATTTAAGTTTTCTCATTCCCTTATGTAGATGGTGTTGTGAATGGAGATTTCAATTGAAAGGCACTCCTGTCAGCAAATAATATGGACAGGAACATGCAGACTCAGAGGCAGACAGGGCCTGGGAGTGAGCAAGGAACCCTACAAATGGCATATTATAGCACAGTGGTCTTAGAATTGGCATTTATCTCAAACAAATTCTTATTCTGTGCTTTCACATATGACTCATTGCCCAGTCATAAAATTTTCTGTTTCCCGCAGAGTTTTTGATCCCAAACATAACCTTAACAAGGTCAAACAATTGACAGTGGATAAGACAAAAGGCCAGAACCTCCAGAAGTTTAAAGAACAATATAAAAAAGATAGAGACTGGACCAGGCAAGTCTTTCTTCATAGAGAGAGGTGCACGTATTTACTTTTTTGGAAAATATAATGTTTAATAAACATGACGTGAGGACTGGAATCTTGGGAGGGATTAAAATGGACTGGGCAGTAATCAGGAGTTTGTGGTTCTACTTTTTCTATTCTTTTTTGTTTTGGTGTTTGTTTTTGTAAAAAGTTGCTCTTTTCTCCTAGTCTGTTCACAAACTGACTTAGTAACTGAAGGTAGATCACTGTATTCTCAGTACCTATTGTTTGTTTTTGGGGTGGAAACCAAAAAAATTAAAGCTTTTCTTGCTTTGCAAAATGATGGATCCTGTTTTCATATTCATTTTCTTAGTCTGTGTCTTGTTATTAGGGAATTGAGTTTATTGATGTTGAGAGATATTAATCATCAGTAATTGCTATTTCTTGTTATTTTGATTGGTATAAATTTTTGTGTGTTTTGTGTGTGTTTCCCATTTTTTCTGGTATGGAATTGCTTACTTCCTGTGTTTACTTTTGGATATAATTATCTTCCCTGGGTTGCAGTTTTCTCTAGTATTTTCTGTAGGGATGGATTTGTGGATAGATATTGTTTGATTAGGATATATCTTTAAATATCTTGTTTTCTACATCTATGGTGATTGCTGGGTATAATAATCTAGGTTGGCATCCCTGTTATTTTAGAGGTTGCAAGATACCTGTTTGGGCCGTTCCAGCTTTCACAATCTCTGTTAGGAAGCTGGGTATAATTTTGATAGGTTCATCAATGTATGTTACCTGCACTTTTTCCCTTGCTCCTTTTAATATTCTTTCCTTGTTCCATAGATTTTATGTTTTACATGTGGTGGGAGGATGCTCTTTTTTGGTTCAGTCTAAATGTTTTTCTATAAGCAATAGCATCGGAGTGCTGGTGATATAAAAAATAGCCACTGGATTTCTTTAAGTATTCTGATTGTTGGAATCAATCTTGTCTAAAGAAATTTAAATGCAGGAAGAAAGTACTTACAGTGGAAAAAGTGTTGAGACTTTTGAGGAAAATGCATATTTTCATAGGAATGCTTTTAATTTATTAAAATTCAGAGCATCAGCAGCAAGAGTGAACATTAATGTACATAAATGATGCTTCTTTACACTGAAGAGTCAATCATTAGCATGCCTTTTGGGTAATCCATTACCCGAATTTGGCATTCTAACCCTATCATACAGCATATTATATTCTTCACAGAGAAGTGTAGTTGGAGGTTTCAACTTTCAAAATTTTCATTGTCATGGATTTAGAGGAATTTAGACTTCAGGATTTTGTATTGTTATTTTATTTATTTACAGTTCAAATGTTGTTCTCATTCTTGGTGTCCCCTCCCCCAACATCCCCTATTCCAGCCCCACTCCACTTTGTCTCTATGAGGTTGCTCCTCCACCCACTCACCCACTCCCACCTCACCCCAGTCGCATCCCCCTATGCTGGGGCAACAATGCTCCACAGGAACATGGGTCTCCCCTACCATTGATGCCAGATAAGGCCATCCTTTCCTACATATGTAGCTGGAGCTGTAAATTACTCCATGTATACTCTTTGATTGGTGGTTTAGTCAAAGGGAGCTCTGGGTTGTCCAGTTAGTTTAAAACGTTCATTCTATGGGGATGGAAACCCCTTCAGCTCCTTCAATCCTTCCCTTAGTCTCTTCCATTTGGGATCCCCAGGCTCAGTCCAGTGATTGGCTTTGAGTATCTGCATCTGTATTGGTCAAGTGCTGGTAGAAACTCTCAGGGAACAGCCAGACCAGGATCCTGTAAGCAAACATTTCTTAGTAATAGTGTCTGGGTTTGGTGTCTGAAGATGGAATAGATTCCTAAGTGGGGTGGTCTCTGAATGGACTTCCTTTCAGTCTCTGCTCCATTTTTTGTCCCTGCAATTTTTTTAGACAGAATTAATTCTAGGTGGTCCCATCCCTCTACATTGGGCCACGCCTATCTAGTGGAGATGGTTTCTACAGGTTGTATCTCCATTTTGGGTATTTCAGCTAATATCATTCCTGTTGGGTCCTGGGATGCTCTCACTTCCCTAGCATTTGGGACTATCTAGAGGCTACCCCAGTTCCCCACACCCAGGTGCTACGTATTTCTATTCAATTTCCTGACCCTTTGTACTTCTATCCCTTCTCATACCTGATTCTGCCCCCGCCCACTTTCCCTCCCTGTCCTCTCTCGTTCTCAGGTCCATCCCTCCCTCTACATCCTTTGATTATTGTGTTCCCCGTTCTAAGTAG
This sequence comes from Rattus rattus, assembly GCF_011064425.1. Lineage (NCBI taxonomy): Eukaryota > Metazoa > Chordata > Mammalia > Rodentia > Muridae > Rattus > Rattus rattus. Next base: position 175,051,890 of record NC_046155.1, on the reverse strand, counting down.
GATTGAAGCATCCACATTTTGGTCTTCCTTCTTCTTAACCTTCATATGGTCTGTGGGTTGTATCCTGGATATTCTGAATTCTTGGGCAAATATCCACTTATCAGTGAGTATATACCATGTGATTTCTTTTGTGACTGGGTTATCTCAGTCATGAAAATATTGTCTAGTTCCATCCACTTGCCTTTGAATTTTATGAAGTCATTGTTTTTAATAGTTGAGTAGTATTCCCCTGTGTAAATGTACCACATTTTCTGTATCCATTCTTTCATTGAGGGACCCTTTCATGTTAAAAGTCTTAGAAGGATAAGGATTTCAAGGCACATATCTAAACTTCATAAAAACAATATATAGCAAACAAATAACCAAGAGAAAATTAAAACAATCCCACTAAAATCAGGGAAAATACAAGACTGCAGATCTTCTCCCTATTATTGAATATAGTATTCAAAGTTCTAGCCAGAACAATTACTGAAGTTGTTTACCAGTTTTGAGAGTTCTATGGTGGAAGTTTTGTAGTCACTTCAGTATACTATCATATCATCTGCAAATAGTGATATTTTGACTTCTTCCTTTCCAATTCATATCCCTTTGACGTCCTTTTGTTTTCTGATTGCTCTTGCTAGGACTTCAATACTATATTGAATAAGTAGGAAGAGAGTGAATAGCCTTGTCTAATCCCTGATTTTAGTGGGATTGCTTAAAGTTTCTCACTGTTTAGTTTAATGTTAGCTACTAGTTTGCTGTATATTGCTGTTACTATGTACAGGTATGGGCCTTGATTTCCTGATCTCTCCAAGACTTTTATCATGAAGGAATGTTGAATTTTGTCAAATGCTTTCTCATCATCTAATGAAATGATCATGTTCTTTTTTCTCTAAGTTCGTTAACATAGTGGATTATGTTCGTGTATTTCCATATATTGAACCATCCCTGCATCCCTGAGATGAAGCCTACTGGATCATGATGGATGATCATTTTGATGTGTTCTTGGATTCAGTTTGCAAGAATTTTATTTAGTATTTTGCATCAATATTCATAAGGGAAATTGACCTGAACATCTCCTTCTTTGTTGGGTCTTTGTGTGGTTTAGGTATAAGCGTAATTGTGGCTTCATAGAAAGAATTGGGTAGTGCTCCTTCTGTTTCAATTTGTGGGATAGTTTGGACAGTACTGGAATGAGGTCTTCTATGAAGGTCTGATAGAATTATAAACTAAACCCATCTGGTCCTGGGCTTTTTTTGGTTGGGAAACTTTTAATAACTGCTTCTATTTATTTAGGAGTTATGGGACTGTTTAGATGGTTTAACTGATTCTGATTTAACATTTGTTCCTGGTATCTGTCTAGACAATTTTCCATTTCATCCAGATTTTCCAGTTTTGTTGAATATAAGCTTTTGTAGTACAATCTGATGATTTTTTAAGTATCATCAGATTCTATTGGTATGTATCCTTTTTCATTTCTGATTTTGTTAATTTGGGTACTCACTCTGCCCTCTGGTAAGTCTGGGTAAGGGTTTATCTATCTTGTTGATTTTCTCAAAAACCACCTTCTGGTTTTGTTGATTCTTTGTATAGTTTTTTTTGTTTCTAGTTGGTTGATTTCAGCACTGATTATTTCCTGCCTTCTACTCCTCTTGGGTATATTTACTTCTTTTTGTCCTAGAGCTTTTAGGTGTGCTGTTAAGCTGCTAATGTATGCTTTCTACAATTTCTTTTTGGAGGCACTCAGAGCTATGAGTTTTCCTCTTAGCACTGCTTTCATTGTGTCCCGTAAGTTTGAGTATGTTGTGCCTTCATTTTCATTAAATTCTAAAAAGTCTTTAATTTCTTTATTTCTTCCTTGACCAAGTTATCATTAAGTAGAGCATTGTTCAACCTGCATGTACATGTGGGCTCTCTGTCATTATTGTCATTATTGAAAACCAGTCTTAGTCCATGGTGACCTGATAGGATGCATGGGATTATTTAAATCTTCTTTTTTCTGTTGAGGCATGTTTGGTGACCAATTATATGGTCAATTTTAGAGAAGGTATAATGAGGTGTGGAAAAGAAGTTGTATTCTTTTGTTTTAGGATGAAATAGTCTATAAATATCTGTTAACTCTGTTTGATTCATGACTTCTGTCAGTTTCTCTATGTCTCTGTTTACTTTCTGTTTCCATGATCTGTTCATTGATGGTTGTGGGGTGTTGAAATCTCCTACTATCATTGTGTGACGTGCAATGTGTGCTTTGAGCTTTAGTGAAGTTTATTCTATGAATGTAGGTGCCCTTGCATTTGGAGCATAGATATTTAGGATTGAGAGTTCATCTTGCTGGATTTTTCCTTTGATGATATGAAGTGTTCTTTCTTATCTTTTTTGATAACTTTTGGTTGAATATTGATTTTATTTGATATTAGAATTGCTACTGCAGCTTTTTACTTCGGACTATTTGCTTGGAAAGTTGTTTTCCAGCCTTTTACATGACAAATGTCAGTCTTTGTCAAGGAAGTGTATTTCCTATATGCAGCAAAATGCTGCATCCTCTTTATGTATCCAGTCTGTTAGTCTATGTCTTTTTTATTGGGAAATTGAGTCCATTGATGTTAAGAGATATTAAGGAAGAGTGATTGCTGTTTCCTGATATTTTTGTTGTTAGAGGGGAAATTATGTTTGTGTCTCTCTTCTTTCAGTTTCATTGCATGGAGATTACTTTCTTCCTTTTCATAGGGTGTAGTTTCCCTCCTTGTGTTGGAGTTTTTCATCTATTATCCTTTGTAGGGCTGGATTTGTAGAAGGATATTACGTAAATTTGTTTTTGTCATGAATATTTTGGTTTCTCCATCTATACAATTGAGAATTTTGCTGGATATAATAACCTGGGCTGGCATTTGTGTTCTCTTAGGGTCTGTATGACATCTGCCCAGGTTCTTCTGCCTTTCTTAGTCTCTGGTGCAAAGCCTTGTGTAATTCTGATAGGTCTGCCTTTATACGTTATTTGACCTTTTTCTCTTACTGCATTTAAAATTCTTTGTTTTATGTATTTGGTGTTTTGACTAATATGTGATAGGAGGAATTTCTTTTCTGGTCCAATCTATTTAGAGTTCTGTAGGTTTCTTGTATGTATATGTCTCTTTCTTTAGGTTAGGGAAGTTTTCTTATATAATTTTGTTGAAGATCTTTACTGGCCCTTTCAGTTGGGAATCTTTGCTCTCTTCTATACCTATTATTCTGAAGTTTGAGCTTCTCATTGTGTCCTAGATTTCCTGGATGTTTTGCCTTAGGAGCCTTTTGCATTTATCTTTGAAGGTCGTGTCAATGTTTTCAATGGTATCTTCTGCCCCTGAGATTCGCTCTTCTATCTCTTGTATTCTGTTGGTGATTCTTGCGTCTATGACTACTGATCCCTCCTAGGTTTTCTATATCCAGAGTTGTCAACCTTTGTGCTTTCTTTAGTGTTTCTATTTTCATTTTAAACCCTGGACGGTTTTGTTCAATTCGTCACCTATTTGGTTGTGTTTTCCTGTAAGTGTTTAAGGGACTTTTGTGTTTCCTCTTCAAGGGCTTCTATTTGTTTACCTGTTGTCCTGTATTTCTTTAAGGGAGTTATTTCTTTCTTTCTTAAAGTTCTCTATCGTCATCATGAGATGTGATTTTAAATCTAAATCTTGCTTTTCAGGTGTGTTGGAATATCCAGTATTTTCTTTGATGGGAGATCAGGGCTCTAATAATGCCAAGCAGTCTTGATTTCTGTTGCTTAAGTTCCTGCACTTGTCTCTTGCCATCAAGTTCCTGCACTTGTCTCGCCATCAGCTTGTTTCTGGGGTTAGCTTGTCTTGCTGTCTCTGACAGTGGCTTGACCCTCCTGTAAACCTGTGTCAGTACTCCTGTAGACCTGCTTTGTTTCATCTGGATCTGGGAACAGAGCTGCTCCTGGGTTTGTGTGTCTTGAAGGCTCCAGATGTGTTGCTTGAAGCAGAAGAGTTGTTCCTACCTCTGCTTTCAGGTGTGTTGGTGCTCCTGGTGACTGTCTTTCTGCTCTTGGCACAGGCAGAACCCGGAAGGGTCTTGCCTTTGACTGCTCCTAGGTTATTGTGCCCAGAGGAAATAGAGGACACTAGCCCGGTTCCTCTTGGGTCAGGAATGTGGACAGAAGTAGTTGTCTCCTCTGAGCTCTCAGGATTGTCTACCAGCCTAGAATGTTTTAAACTCTGAGGATAAAACTCTTATGGATAAATAAGTCTACATTTTGCAGTTCTTTCTGAGCTCTGACTGGGTGGTTTAACTCTGCCATTCTGGCTTAAATCATCAAAATCTATTTCAAGTAAATTATAAAGTGTATATAAATTCTTTTTATATCAATAAGTGAGAAATAAATGTTTATTCTTTTCTAAATCTGCAAAACAATTTGCCTGAACTGTTGTTAAAAGAGAATTTCTTCAGTGATTTGTACAGTAGAGTTTAGGCACAGAAATCTTTTATTTCCAAGAATAGATAACACAGGAAAAAGAAATTTCTCTTTTATGCACCCCAAACTTGTAGAATCCTGAATGTAATTACAGATGGAATATAAAAGGAGAAAGCTGTCTAGTGATAAGTTAGTTATCATTTTAAAAAATATTTACTTTTACATATATGAATATTTGCTAATATGTGTGTATGTATTTGCACCACATGTATGATGAGTGTCCATGAAGTTTGGAAGAGGGTTCATGTTCACCTTGGATGGAAGTTTTTTTGGGGTAATCAACTGAGTCCTCTGCAAAAACAACAGTAGTTCTTGTCTCCTCATCTTACTCTCTGGCCTCAAGATAATTATATTTGTGAAAATATATTTTCTAGGGACAAAATTATAAAGAAAAAATTAATTTCTTCATGTGTTAGTCGAAAACATAGGAAAATGGAATTATGTTAATTTTGCAATATATATTTTAAAAACAATTTAAATTTCTGCCAACATCAAAAGTCTAAAGAAAAACAGATCAAAAGACAACTCTTTCACACTGTGATGGGGAGTACTGCTACAGTTACAATCATTATTAAATTTTCTGTAATTAAATTGAAAAAGGCAAACCCCAATATATAGTGATGCTTTATGGAAACTGCTATTTTGGATTGCATTTCTATGTGTACCTGAATTCAATTAAGCAAGGTTTCCAGCAGCCATCTTCATAATAGTTCATATTAAGATTATTTACCAACTATATAACCAATGTGTATAAATTATTTTCTGTACCCACAATACAAGGACATTCTCTACAACATAAAAGTCAACCTAAAGTTACACACACACACACACACACACACACACACACACACACACACAGAGGGATGAACCATTTCAATACATTAACTGGAAGAATGTGATGCACATTGACCTCCATTCTCCCCAACTCCCTAATACTTGGACTTTCTTTTTCTAAAGAAATGGTGAATATGACCACAGCACAAAGCTTTTCATTGTAGATAACATGTAGGAAACATCCAGAGTCATCTGGAAGAGTCCAGGGAACAGAGAGAAAGTAATAGACTAGACATGACCAGTAAACTGAACAGGGCCATTAGAGGAGAGAAATGGGGGAGACCAGAATAACAAGAAAAGACGACCAAGAAAAGAAAAAAAAAAAGGTGTGAGATGAACCAAGAAAGGAGAATCCTGAGAAGAAACAAGAGCCCAAGAGCACATGGACAAAATATCTGAGTTTTATAGGAAAGGGAAGATATGAGAAGGAAAGGGAAGGTCATGGTCTAGAGAGGTTTAGGGACATAGGGTGAGAAGTGCTTAGAGGAGCCAGGACACTGGAAGAGGTACTTGTAGTACTATGAGAGTGTGGCAGCCAGCACCTCTTCTGACATATATAGGAACCTCAGTTAGCCATTTGTTCCATGTGACTCTGGAACCAAACCATCTTGAGATGTTGAAACTTTTGAGAGCCTGGGTGATAAAGGCCCTCCAGGAACAAGGCCATGCAGTTTGTTTGTGCTTTATTACTAATGAAGAACTATTTCTTTTGCATGCCATTCTGCCAAGCACTTTGTACTCCAAGGATGTACAGAAAACTTCCCATCCTGATTCCTAATTACTTCTTTGAGATTGCTACTGTAATTTGCACTTCTATATTTTTTTTAATTTTGTTTTCTGACAAGAACTCAGGACTAAGGTATTTAATACTTACTTCAAGCCCTTGTGGAAATGTTGTCATCATGGCTCTAGAACTGAGTTTAAAATCACCAGTCTTCTGGGAAAGAATACCAGGAGATCATCAACCTTTAAGTGAGGGAGGGTGTCTTACCACAGTTCACCAGAGACTCACTTCTCATGGCAATGACTACCACAATAGTATCAACCAGCACTGTGGTAAGTCACTAGAACATAGAATAATAAGAACTAAAAACATTAGAAAGGGGGTTTTGCAGAAGTCATGCTTTTGCTCATGGAAATATCTTAGTTTCTTACCAAGTACCTCTCTTATTTTAGTTGTACTTGCAACGTATATTATGAGTTGTGTTAAAACATCTGTGTTGAGAGGAAGGTAGGATGGAGAAGGAAGGAAGGAAGGAAGGAAGGAAGGAAGGAAGGGAAAACAGAACAAGGAAAGCAAAAACAGTGGGAAAAATGGAGTTAAGAAGAAAGAAGGAACTCAAGGCATAGATCGGATAAGGGAAAGGGATTTTGATATTGTGTTGGTAGTGGGAACTGAAATGGGCCTTTGAATGAAATTGAAGCTGTTTTCAACTCAGGGCAGAATAGACTGTCTACAGCTCTTTTTAGGTTGTGTGAACTCAGTTCCTCCGTTAAACTGCTGCTGAGTCTCTCTTATCACTGACATCACTTCAATTTCTTCTTTTCTTTCTTCACTTTGCCTTTGTCTCTCCTCTCTGTCTCTGTGGCTTCCTCCATATTTCTCACATTATCTCTATCTCTTTTCACAGGACTCTTTCTGTTTTGTCTTTTTTTTAAGGAAGATTTATTTGGATATTTTCATTACTTATGACTCTATGGATTATACCGAGGGTCTTGCAGCAGCTGGACAAGGCACAAGAGACATCTTCATCTTATCCTAAATATCTTGAAGTACTTTTATTCTTTTTCTTCCTAGTACTCACCAACTTATATACTTGTGGAAAAAGCTACATTCTAATTTTGTGTCTTTAAGAACTGGGTTGAAATTATGGCTTAAAGCGTATACTGATACTAGCAAGTTAAAATTTCTTATCAGTGATAGAATTATAGGATGACTTTTCTATTAGGAAAATTAAATGTTATGGAATCATCAAGAAAACTAGTTAAATTGAATGCATTACAATAAAGGAGTAAATCAAAAGAAGGAGTACATTTTATTTATTTTTACTCCAGATATTCTGAAATACGTCAGATATTTTTCTGATTATTAAGTTTCACTATATATACCCTAAAATTTTTACTTACATGGTTCCAGCTCACCATGTTTTCTGCAAGAACAGACACGTAGTGCTACTTTTACGTGTCATCTGTCCACTTATGCCTATCCTCTTCTGGAAAATACACAAAAGTAAGTTTGGCTTTCTGTATTTCTATTGTCATAGCTAATGTCTAGATTTAAATATGCTCTCATATACCTTCCTATTCCCAGGTATTGCTGTTAATAAGTGAAACTCAAACAAAAACAACAACAAAAACTCTCCCATATTATGCATCAATCTAGTGTGCTTTTAATGCATCCTTTTAGACAAAAATAAAAACTCTTTATTTTGAGCCTAAAATTCAATATCAGTAACTTATAAGCCCATACCAGGTTTTACTTTGGTTGACCACTATCACTCTAGCTTGTACCCTACAACATATCTAGAATATGTCATATATTAACTATAATCCACTTATATTTAAGATAAGAACTAATGTAAAGCTATAAGTATTTATCATTTTAAACACTGTGAAAGTGATGTTCAGTCTAATGAAAAATGATACTGATGTTCTACAGTGGATCTCTAAATCATATACAACACAAAGCCAAGACTCTGTGTCCTTGAAACTATCACCTTCTCCTTGCAGCCCTAACAATCATCATTCTATTGTGTTTTAATTTTTTACTACATGATTCATTTGTTGTTATGGAGGACATGTGAGTTCAAATCATACATGTGTAAAGGTTAGAAGATATGTTCAGGAACTGAGTCTCTCCTTCCATGATATGGGACCCTAAAATGAACTCTGGATACTGAATTAGGTAGAAAGCATCTTTACTGGCTGAGCAGTCTTGCTGGCCCTCATAATTGTAGCTTCTGTATATTTGTAGTTGATCACTGTAGTTCGAACAGCTAGATGGACTTACACAGCAATATAACTGGTTATAGCACTTAACTCAGGGTCTCTTTTGGTTTTCTGTGTTTTAGAATCTGTCAAACTTCTTTTTAAAAGACAACTGTAATACTCTAGTTTTTGTACAACATTTTGTCATCAGTTTTTGGATTTTTGTTTTTAATGGACATATAAAATAACTGCATTTTGAAGCTGTTTTGAATATAGAATTGACATTCATAGTGACCTAAGAATGTAACTGTTCAAGACCCTAATTTTCTTTCACTTTTACCCATACTGAGAAATAGAATTGGCAGATAAATTAGCATACTTTCAGATGAAAAACACTTTATATGCATATGGTATCTATACCATGAAAACTTCTTTCAGAAAGATATTGTAATAGTAAAAAAATTAATAACATGTAAGAAATAAGTCTCAACAAATACATTATTTTAGGGAGGAAATTATTACAATTTATAATATATTGTATAAAGCAAAGAGGAATGTATACGTATGCAATGTTCTTCAAGTAAAATGTCAGGGACAAAAACACAACTCTTTTCCATTCACAAAACGACAATGCATGCACTATAACACCAAGAAATAGACATTACAAACATTACTTTTCTATAACTTGGCATATGATATAAATTCTTAATAACAAAGTAGGATTATAGCTTACTTGCACAATGCTCATCTTTCATACATGAGATTCTGACTTCAATCTTCAGTCCTTCCAGTGCAGAAGACAAATAAGACAAGCATAACCATGACAATTTTAAGAATTGTGTATAAGTTTGAACATGGCATTGACTGTGAAAACTGTTAGTATTAAAGACCAATATTTGCTATGTAAAACACTTTTAATGTTTTAATTTGGCTTCTTTTTTACAATTTCAATGATCATACAAAGTATTGGATTTCACTATATTAAAAAAAATTTTTTTAATTTTTTTCTTAAAGTTTTTTTCTCTATTACCCTGGCATACTTTCATCCCTTTATAAATCCTTTATGATCCTTTTGAACTTAATGAGACATTTATCCCATTCTCTTCCCCTTCATTCCTCAAGAGCTCTTTTCTTCTGCATAGTTTGATTTCCAGAGCCCAACATACTTTCTTTGAACATTTACATTGTAACCCATGTCCCTATTTGAGAAAGAACTTGTGATGTTTTCCCTCTAAATGTATAGTATCTTTCTAAATTCTTTATAATTCTATATAGTTTCTGAAAATTTTATGATGTCATTTTCCACTACAGATTAACAAATTTCTGCTGTATATAGACACCATGCTTCCATTATCCAATGATAATCATGATTTCTTTGCTTTTGTGAATTATGCAGCAGTTAATATGGACATGTAGTATCTCTGTGACAGGGCATACTGTTCTTTTGGGTATGTGTCAAGAAATTATATAGGCCTATTTTATTGTATTCTATTTCAATTTTTAAGATATCTTTGTATTTACTTCTATAGTGAACTGAGTATTTTACCTCCATCATTATAGGGTGAGGGTTCACTTTTTCCACACCATTATGAACATTTATTATTCTTTATTTTGCTGGTGTTAATCATTCTAATAATAGCAAAAGATTCTCCAAATATTTGTAACTTAGATCTCCTTGATGGTAAATATGTTAAATACTTTTTAAAACTCTTTACTGCCCATTTATACCTTGTCTTTAATGAAACTTTGTCTATCACATTACCCTGTTTGTTGACTAAAAAGATTGTGGAGATGGTTAATCTATATTCTTTATATACTCTAGATTTTAAGTTTCTGAATGAAATATGTAAGTAAATGATTTTCTCCTATTTGAAAGGTTATATCTCTGCTTGTGTTTATTTTCCTTTAATGTGCAGACTTTTAATGTCAAACAATACTACTCTCTAGTTCTGGGTTCATTTCCTTTACTATTCATATTGTTGCCTTTACCACATTTTGTATTTTTAACATTTTCCTCTGAGAATTTTAGCATTTCAGCTTTAGAGTAATTTAACACTACTTTTTAATGCATGGCGAGAAGATATAGATAAAATTCCATTGTGCAGGGGTTGGGGATTTAGCTCAGTGGTAGAGCGCTTGCCTAGCAAGTGCAAGGCCCTGGGTTCGGTCCCCAGCTCCGAAAAAAAGAAAAGAAAAAAAAATTCCATTGTGCAGGTGGATATCCATTGTACACAAAGTAATTCAGGATCAGAAAGTCTGATCACTGGGTCACACAACCAATTAAGAATGAAGTAGTTGTGTCTTCCTGAAATTCTTCCTGAGAACTGCTATTTCTTTGCAGAGCATTGGGATGGAATGCCTGACCCTGCCCTTATCCTTCTTACTCAACATTGGTCATTGCCTCTGTGGCTTTGTTTCCTTTCTTGTCTCCAGATCCTTGTACAGCATTGATGTTATGTACAGTTGATAACCCAAGATGTGGGAGTTTCAGTAACACTACATTTGGAACTTGGTAATTACTTTTCAATTTTATTGAAGACAAACAACACTAATTTTTATAGCTCTACACTATTTTACTTTCTTATAGAGTCTACACTGGGGCTCTTTCCTCCACATATTAAACTGGTTTAACTCCTGATTTTACTCATGTTAATTTATTTTATTAACATGTATTTATACAGTTTATGGTGATCTCTTATTTCAACTATGATTTGCATCTTCTCATTCCAGTCCCTTAAATATTGGTGATGTTAAGCCAATTTCTCCACATACTTCAGATATTTCTTAATTGTTTCTAGGGAATTTATCCAAATCATGAACCCATTTCAACTTATTTTATATTTTGGATTTTACAAATTGATTTTTAAATATTTTCATGGTAGAGTAATAACTTAATTTGTAAGAATGCATAGTACTGTTACTGCTTTTAGTATTCAGTTTCTAGTTCCTACTGGTGGCTCACAACTGTCTACAAATCCAGCTGTAAGAGGTGTAAAATCTTTGCCCTCCTAAACAAACACTTTATTGAAAACTATGCAAACTTAAAATGAAGTATAATTTTTCTTCTCAGTCATTTCAAATATAATTTTCAAATATTTTCTATTGTAGTTCTTGATGAATTTCAAAATCTATTTCAGGTGTATTTTAATAATAATGGCATGTTTTAAAGTTTTGCTCTTTGAAAATAAAGCACAAATCATTAGTTTTAGCCAAAAGAAGAATATATACACTAATCTTAATTTTGGTTTCTGTTTTGGTTTTTTAAGTAGGTTTGTCTGTGTGTAGCAGTAATAGTCTTGGAACTACCTCTGTAGCCAGGTTAGTCTTTAGAGTCCTAAAATGAAATATGTCCTTCACCATTACATCCAGAGAAAACATGAAATTGGAGTAACCTTATACAATATGTCCCATAAAATAATAGAGGATATCTAATTTATAAAGAAAACATTTTAAACCCTCCATTTTGTCAGTGAGAGCTGTAGGAATACATTAAAATGATGAATGTTTTATTTAAGCTAACTTCATGAAATAATGCATACTGATAATACATGTTCAGGGTCTTTAGACAATAAAAAATGTATTATTATTTTATTTATTTATATTAAAATATATATTAAATATACTTTACTAGAGTTACTATAGTATATTATATATAATAGAATATAGTATAATAGAATAAGAGAATAAAATGTTAATTATATTTAAATATGTATTAAAATATACATATATTAAATTTATTATATAAATTTAATAATTTTACAATAGGAATGAAAATGGCGTCTGAAAACTTTGCAATGGGAGTATTTCTCTTCTCCCAGATTACAGTGGGAGTGCTAGGCAACACTTCAATACTATTTTATTATGTCATTTTGATATTGAATGGGAAGCATTTAATGCCCAAAGATCTGATGATAGAGCACTTGACTTTTGCCAACTGCTTGAATATCTTCTCAAGAGGTATTCCCCGGACAATGTCTTATTTTGGATTTAAGGTTTTCTTGGATGACATTGGGTGTAAATTAATATTGTATGTTTACAGAATAGCAAGGGGGATGTGCCTTTATATGATGTGCCTATTGAGTTGCTTCCAAGCAATCACAATCAGCCCCAGAAACTCCAGGTGGATAAAGCTTAAGCAGAGAGCCAACAAGTATATTGGCCCTTCTTGCTCAGTCAGTTGGTTTGTGCACCTGCTTCTGAACATCATGATCCCATCAAGTGTGTCAAGCCTCAGTTACACAAAAAATTCTACTAAGAGAGTACATTATGAATACTGCTCACTGCTTGCTTCTGGCAATGTGGCAACTGCACTGTATATGTTCTTACTGTGCCTCTCTGATGGACTGTGTCTGGGTCTCATGGCCTGCTCAAGTGTTTCCATGGTGAGTATTCTCTATAGACACAAGAGGCATGTCAAGCATATTCACAGTGCTCACTTTCTGAAAACCTCACCTGAAGACAGAGCCACACAGACTATCCTCATCCTGCTGTGCACCTTTGTCATCTCTTACTCATACTCTTCCATTGTGACTGTCATTAGAACCTGTTCCAAATATCCAGTGCTATGGGGAATAAATGTATTTACGTCTATAGAAATATGCTTTCCCACATTTTCCCCCTTTGTTCTCATCACCAATATGAAGACTAGTTCCAGCCTGTTTTTACCCTGCTCTGATAAGAGATAGCTTCTTCTGAGTATGATGTGTGCCCTGGTCATCTCTATATTCTTAGATATTCTCGTATTCTTTTATTTGTTGTATAATGCTACAATGCTGAAACTTCCACATTTAGACTTACTCTTTCATAATGTGGAGTAATCAATAGTCATTTGGTAAGAAACCATTTGATAGATTTTTTTTTGTTGGTTTTTTTTTTGTTTTTTTTTTGTTTTTTGTTTTTGTTTTTTTTTCCCTCTGACAAAATACCTGGTAAATGCAACTCAAAGAAGGAACGGCTTGTTTTATACCACAGTCTAAAGTTTCTGTTAATCATGGTAAGATAGAAGCAGTAAGGGAAGATGGATTTGTAGAGAGAGAGGTATAAATTGTGTATTAATTTCTAGTTCACAGTCAGGAAGCACAGATGTGAATTTCTGTCCTTAGTTCTTTTTCTTTGGCCATTTAGGAATTTACATCAGCCTATGGGATGATATCAGCAAGGTTCAAAGTGGGTCTTCTTTTCTCAAAAGAACTTCTTTGAAACACCCTCACAGTAATATCAACAATCAAATGTGAGATAATAATTTCATATTGTCAACATGACACACATATGTACTATTTTAGCTGTAAAAAAATCAATCTTTTAATAAAAGTTTTCGTTTTAAGGTAAAAATGACACATATTTCTCATGTTTAAAATATAAAATTAGTCATGAGGATATATGATCATACATGTTAAAATTGATGTAAAAATCCCAACCCAGAATCAGCAAGAATACATAGCTATACACATACATATACATACATTCATATACATATAGAAATGCTTATATTTATATGTATATTACAGGTAAACCCTCAAACATTTATGCACATTGAATATTTTAATCATTTCAGAAAAAAATTGTTTGACATTATTTAAATCTAACTGCAAACCAACAAGTGGATTCTGGGAATTGAATTTGTATACCCTAAAAAGGACCAATTGCTCTTCTTTCCTGATCTAGTTCTCTAACCACAGGGTAGTTATTTTTAGGAAATTATATTTTGTACATGAACAAAAATATTTTATGATAGTTCACACTAAGTGTATATAGTCAAAAACTGTCAATATAAATTCTTTAATGCACACATTGGAGTTCTCTACTACATGAAGCCAACAACTAGTGATACAAGTGAAATATATAAATAATTTCAAAACCTTAATCTGGAGGATGTGATGCACACAAAGCTATGACAGCTCCATTCTCCCATATCACATAATACTTGGAAATTTCTTAAAGAAATGTGGGCATGCCACAGCAAGGTAAGGTTGAGGATAAGGTTTTTATTGTAGGTATGAAGGAAAGAATAGCCAGAGGCAACAAGCAAAGAGAGAAAGCAGTACATTAGACGTGACTAGTACACTGAATATTCTATGAAAGGAAAACTAGGGAAGAGCAATAGAAGAACTAAGACAGAGGAGAAAAGGAGAAGGGAATCAAGAGGACAAAGAGGCACAAAGAAGAACCAAGAGAAGAGTCTTTTGTAGAAACAAGAGGCCAACAGCACATGGACAAAATTTCTGGGTTTATAGAAAAGAAAAGCTGGGGGAAGGGAAAAGAATGTAAGGCCTACAGATTTAAATTAAATGGCAGGGATAGTACTGAGAGGATCCAAGATTTTGTAAGAGGTTCCTGCAATGCAGTGATGGTCTGGCAATCTACATCTGCTTTGACATATTCACAGGCACCTCAGTTAGCTATTTAACCTGCTTGTCTTTAGAAACAAACATTATTTAAATTTCTTTATTTATTTGTTTTTACACTCCAGATTTTATTCCCTTCGTGGTCCACAAACTCCAACAGTTCCACAACCCATAACTCCTGGCCACCCTTCCCCCTCCCAGTCTCCACAAGGATGTCCCCACCTCACTCACCCAACCAGAACTCTAAACTACCTGGGGCCTCCAGTCTTTTGAGGGTTAGTGACATCTTCTCTGACTGAACCCAGACAAGGCAGTTCTCTGCTGTATGTGTATTGAAGGCCTCATCTCGGCTCCAGTGTCTGAAAGATCTCAGGATGAAGGTTAATTGACACTGCTGGTCCTCCTAAAGGGTTGCCCTCCTCCTCAGATTCCTCCAACTTTTCGCTATTTCAGCCAAAAGGGTCAGCAGCTTCTGTTCACTGCTTGGGCACACATATCTGAATCTGACTCTTTCAGCTTCTTCTTCTTCTTTTTCCTTTTTTTTTCTCCATCTTTATTAAATTGGGGGTTTCTTATTTACATTTCAATTGTTATTATCTTTCCCGGTTTCCAGGCAAACATCCCTCTATTCTCTCTCCCTCCCCTTGTATTTGGGTGTTCCCCTTCCCCATCCTCCTCCCATTACCGCCTTCCCCCCAACAATCCCGTTCACTGGGGGTTTAGTCCTGGCAGGACCAAGGAATTCCCCTTCCACTGGTGCGCTTATTAGGCTATTCATTGCTACCTACGCATGTAGCCCAGGGTCAGTCCACGTATAGTCTTTGGATAGTGACTTAGTCCCTGGAAGCTCTGGTTGCTTGGCATTGTTGTTCATATGGGGTCTCAAGCCCCTTCAAACTCTTCCAGTTCTTTCTCTGATTCCTTCAACGGGGTCCTGTTCTCAGTTCAGTGGTTTGCTGCTGGCGTTTGCCCATGTATGTGCTGTATTCTGGCTGTGTCTCTCAGGAGAGATCTACATCCCGTTCCTGTCAGTCTGCACTTCTTTGCTTCATCCATCTTGTCTAATTGGGTGGCTGTATATGTATGGGCCACGTGTGGGGCAGGCTCTGAATGGGCGTTCCTGTTCCTTCAGCCTCTGTTCTAAACTTTGCCTCCCTATTCCCTCCCAAGGGTATTCTTGTTCCCCTTTTGAGGAAGGAGGCAAGCATTTGAATTTTGGTCATACTTCTTGAGTTTCATGTGTTCTGTGCAACTAGGGTAATTTGAGAGTTTGGGCTAATAGCCACTTATCAATGAGTGCATACCATGTGTGTTTTTCTGTGATTGAGTTACCTCACTCAGGATGATATTTTCTAGTTCCATCCATTTGCCTATGAATTTCATAAAATCATTGTTTTTGAGAGCTGAGTAGTATTCCATTGTGTAGATGTACCACATTTTCTGTATCCATTCCTCTGTTGAAGGGCATCTAGGTTCTTTCCAGCTTCTGGCTATTATAAATAAGGCTGCTATGAACATAGTGGAGCATGTGTCTTTGTTATATGTTGGGGCATCTTTTGGGTATATCCCCAAGAGAGGTATAGCTGGGTCCTCAGGTAGTACAATGACCAATTTTCTGAGGATCCTCCAGAGTGATTTTCAGAATGGTTGTACCAGTCTGCAATCCCACCAACAATGGAAGAGTGAGTGTTCCTCTTTCTCCACATCCTTGCCAGCATCTGCTATCGCCAGAGTTTGTGATCTTAGCCATTCTGACTGATGTGAGGTGGAATCTCAGGGTTGTTTTGATTTGCATTTCCCTTATGACTAAAGATGTTGAACATTTCTTTAGGTGCTTCTCAGTCCTTCGGTACTCCTCAGCTGTGAATTCTTTGTTTACCTCTGAACCCTATTTTTTTAATAGGGTTATTTGTCTCCCTGCAGTCTACCTTCATGAGTTCTTTGTATATTTTGCATATGAACCCTCTGTCAGTTGTAGGATTGGTAAAGATCGTTTCCTAATCTGTTGGTTGACATTTTGTCCTAACAACAGTGTCCTTTGCCTTACAGAAGCTTTGCAGTTTTATGAGATCCCATTTGTCGATTCTTGATCTTAGAGCGTATGCCATTGGTGTTTTGTTCAGAAAATTTTCTCCAGGGCCCATGTGTGGAAGATACTTCCCCAATTTTTCTTCTATTAGTTTGAGTGTATCTGGTTTGATGTGGAGGTCCTTGATCCACTTGGACTTAAGCTTTGTACAAGGTGATAAGCATGGATAGATCTGCATTCTTCTACATGGCTGACCTCCAGTTGAACCAGCACCATTTGCTAAAAATGCTATCTTTTTTCCATTGGATTATTTTGGCTCCTTTGTCAAAAATGTAGTGGCCATAGGTGTGTGGGTTCATTTCTGGGTCTTCAGTTTTATTCCACTAGTCTATCTGCCTGTCTCTGTACTAATAACCATACAGTTTTTATCACTATTGCTCTGTAATACTGCTTGAGTTCAGGGACAGTGATTTCCCCAGAAGTCCTTTTATTGTTGAGAATAGTTTTAACTATCCTGGGTTTTCTGTTCTTCCAGATGAATTTGCAAATTGTTCTGTCTAACTCTCTGAAGAATTGGATTGGTATTTTGATGGGGATTGCATTGAATCTGTAGATCGCTTTTGGTAAAAGGGCCATTTTTACTATATTAATCCTGCCAATTCATGAGCATGGGAGATATTTCCATCTTCTGAGATCTTCTTCAATTTCTTTCTTCAGAGGCTTGAAGTTCTTATCATCCAGGTCTTTCACTTGCTTGGTTAAAGTCACACCGAGGTATTTTATATTATTCGGGGGGCTATTATGAAACATGTCGTTTCCCTAATTTCTTTCTCAGCTCGTTTCTCTTTTCTGTAGAGGAAGGCTACTGATTTATTTGAGTTAATTTTATACCCTAGCACTTTGCTGAAGGTGTTTATCAGGTTTAGTAGCTCTCTGGTGGAACTTTTGGGATCACTTAAATATACTATCATATCATCTGCAAATAGTGATATTTTGACTTCTTACTTTCCAATCTGTATCCCTTTGATCTCCTTTTGTTGTCTGATTGCTTGGCTAGGACTTCAAGAACTATTATGAATAAGTAGGGAGAGAGTGGGTAGCCTTGTCTATTCCCTGATTTTAGTGGGATTGCTTCAAGTTTCTCTCCATTTAGTTTAATGTTAGCAACTGGTTTGCTGTATATGGCTTTTACTATGTTTATGGATGGGCCTTGAATTCCTATTCTTTCCAGGACTTTTATTATGAAGGGGTGTTGAATTTTGTCAAATGGTTTCTGAGCATCTAATGAAATGATCATGTGGTTTTTATCTTTCAGTTTGTTTATATAGTGGATTACGTTGATGGTTTTCCATATATTAAACCATCCCTGCATACCTGGGATGAAGCCTACTTGATCATTATGGATGACTGTTTTGATGTGCTCTTGGATTCAGCTTGCACATCTGCATGCCTCTGTGCTGTAAACTTTGTCCTTCAAATACTGACAGAAAAATTCCTTTCTGATTTCTCTTGGTTCCTTGGAGTTGGTCATGAATTCTGCATTGCTGTTTCTCTTATGTTTTACACTGCTGATGGGAACTCAGGACTAAGGTGTTTAAGAGTTACTTCAGACCCTTGGGCAGTTGCTATTATCATAGGTGTTGAGCTGAGTTGAAAATTACCAATCTTCTCAAAAAAAAATAAAAGGAGGTCATGAATGTTTAACAGAGAGAGAGAGAGAGAGAGAGAGAGAGAGAGAGAGAGAGAGAGATTGTCTCATCACAGTTTTAATACTGACTCACTTCTCCTGGTCACAGCTACCATAATGGTGTCATCCAGTATGGAAGTAAGGGACCAGAACATAGGAGAATAAAGAATGAGATAAATTAAAAAACAGGTTTTTGAGAAAGTATACTTCTTAATCTCTTCACAAATGCCTCTCTTAATTTTAGTTGTACTTAAAATCCATAATAAATATTTCTTCAAATAGTTCTGCTATTTGGACGATGGAGGAGTGGATGGAGGGAAGAAAGGTAGGATGCAATGAAGGAAGAAAGGAAGGAAGGAAGCAAGCAAGAAAGGAAAAATATGAAAGAACCAAGAAAGGAAAAAAGTGAAAAAGATATCAAGGAATAGACAGAATATGGAAAGGGGACTCTGGTATTGTTTAGGGAGTACACACTCACATGGGCTTTTGGATGGAATTTAGGCTGGTTTAAGTTAAAGGCAGAGCAGACTCTCCATTCCCAAGCTGTGTGAACCCTGTTCCACCCACAAGCTGCTGCTTAGTCTCTCTTATCACTAATATCACCTCATTTTTCTTCTTTCCTTCCTGCATTTAGACTTAGTCTCTCGTCTATGTATCTCTACTGGTTTCTCCATCTTTCTCACACTATCCCCATCTCATTTTGCAAGTCTCTTCCTAGTTTCTTAAAAGAGAGATTTACTTGGATACTTTATTTAATTTACTGATGACTCTTGGGATCACACCTAGGTTCTTGCAACAGCTGGGCAAGCCATGAGCTACATATTCTGAAGTACTTTTGTTGTCTTTCTTCCTAGTTACCAATTTATATACTTCTGGAAAATGCTATGTTCTAATTTTGTGTCTTAAGAGATGGATTAAAATGAGTGGTTGAGGAGAATACTGATACTAGTAAGTTAAATTTTCTTATCAATGATATAATTTTAGGGTGATTTTTCTATTAGCAAATTTAATTTCATTGAAGCATCAAGGAAAGCATTGAAATTGAATGAATTACAAGAAAGGATTAAATGCATATAAGTGGTAAGTTTTATTTCTTGGTACTCCATCTATTCTGAATTATGGCTTATGTTTTCCTTATTACTACTAATTGCACTACATATACATAAAAGTTTTGGATCTCAGGTTATCAAAAATAACATACACATATAGTTCTCTTGTCATATGTAGCCTGTCTACTTAGGCCTGTCCTCTTGTTGAAAGTAAACACATGTATGTTTAGTTTTCTCTATTCCTAGTGTGATAGCCCCTGATTAGAGATTTAGAAGATATCATACATCTGCCTGAGGTCAAGGATTGCTGTTAAATATGAAACCCACACCAAAACAACAAAAACAATACTCTACCATATTATACACTTATTTCTAATTCTTCCTTTCACACAAAAACGCAAACTCCCCATTGTGACCATAGATTTGATATCATTAAACTAAAAGCATATGGAAATTTTGACTTTAGTTGACTGCCATCAATGTAGCTCTTGACTATGTAACATAAACAGAACATCTTATATATTAACCACAATCCATTTATATTTAAGATTAGAACTAATGTCAAACTATAAATATCTATCATGTTAACCATTGAGAGTATACAGTTCAGTCCAAGAAAAAATACACTAATATTGTGCAGCTGATTTTAGTATATTTTCATCACAATCTCAAAAGTCTGTGTCCTTGAAACCATCACCTTCTTCTTGCAGCCCTGACAATCATTATCTAAATGGCTTTATAAATTGCATTACATGATTTATTTATTAGTAGAGACAGCATATTCAGTTAAGATAGCATACATATATGGAGTTAGAAGTTGTGTTTTAGGACCTTGGTCTTTCCTTCCATGTTATTGGACCCTAGAATGATCCCTGGTGATTGGACTAGGAAGGAAGCACCTTTATCTACTGAACAGTCTTGCTCATCTTCTTAATTTTAGCCTTTGTGTATTTGTAGTTGGTCACTGTATTTATAGCAGGTAAACAGAATGATATAGCAATATAAATGGTCAAAGCACTTACCTCAGGATCTATTCTATGTTTTAGGGCATGTCAAATTTCTTTTCAAATGATAAATGCTGTTCCTTTGAATACATCATGTTGTCTTCATTCTCTTGTTGCTTTTGATGATGATGGATATAGGGAATGATTGCATCTTTCAGCTCATTTCAATGTGGAAGTGACTAAGGACTTTAAGATCACAATTTTAATTCATTTTTACTCATGTTAAGAACTAGAATTGGTAGAAAATGTAGCAGTTCCTTTTTAGAAAAAAAATATTCTATATGCATAGGGCATGTGCAGCATGAAAATGCCATCCAGAAAATAATTTGTAATAGCAACAAAATTAATAAAGCATAAGAAATATATCCTAATAAACACATTGCATTTAGGAAGGAAATTATTAAAACTTAAAATATATTCTATAAAACAAAGACAAATACACATTTATGTTATGGTCTTCAAGTAAAATTTCCAGGACACAAACAAGACTCCATTCTATGTACAAAATGACAACACAACAACTGTGTCATCAATACATAAAGATTACAAATATCTTCTACAACCTGTATTGGTGATTTAAAGTTCATATAAAAAAAGTTAAGATTGTAATTTAGTGCCAGAGTGCTCATCTTTCATGCATGGAATTCTAAGATCAATCCCAAGTCCTTCCAATATATAAAAAAAAAAATTCTTACAGAATACAAATAAACCATAAATGACCATGTCAATTTTAAGAATTAAGGATAAGTTGTTAACATGGCCTTGACTATAAGAATTATCTTTAAATAGAAAATTTACTATGGAGCCATAATGTTTTGTTTTGTTTATTTTTGTTTTGTTTTTTTTAATTGATCTTGCTTTTTAAAACATTTTATTTTATTTTATTATTTGCTTTTACAGTCCAGAGTTTATTCCCCTACTGGTCCACCCTCTTACTATTCCACATCCCATAACTCCTCCCTGTACCTCTGTCTCTGTCTCCACGAGGATGTCCCCATCCCCCCACCCCCACCAGACCTCTAAACTCCAGTCTCGTAAGTGTTAGGTATATCTTCTCCTACTGAACTCAGACACAGCAGTCCTCTGCTATATATGTGTTGGGGGCCTCATATCAGCTGGTGTATGCTGCCTGGTCAGTGATCTGGTGTCTGAGAAATCACTGGGGTCCAGGTTAAATTGATACTGCTGATCCTCCTACAAGGTTGCCCTCCTCCTCAGTTTCTTCCAGCTTTTTTCTAATTCAACCACAGGGGTCAGCAGCTTATGTTCATTGGTTAGGTGCAAGTATCTGCATCTGATTCTTTTAGCTGCTCGTTGGGTCTTTCAGAGACACATCTTCCTTCTGATCCACAACTGCACCCTGGGGTAGATCAGGTGCTCCAACCTGCCCATACCCAGAAAGAGCTTAACTCCTAGCAGGTCTGTCATAACAAGGTTCATAGATCAAGCACTCTAGAAGCCCTCCCAAATCCAGAGACAGCCTGACTGGAGCAGGTCCATCATAACCAGACTCACAGGAGAGGCAGGCACCAGTAAGAGATAACAAGGCCAGTGAACACCAAAAATAACCAGATGGCAAGAGGCAAGCACAAGAACATAAGAAACAGAAGCCAATGGCACTTGGCACCATCAGAATCCAGTTCTCCCAGCACAGCAAGTCCTGGATACACTACTGCACCTGAAAAGCAAGATTCTGACCTAAAATTTCATATCCTGCAGATGATAGAGGACCTTAAAGAGGATATAAATAATACAGGAAATACAGAAGAACACAGGTGAACAGGAAAAGGCACTTAAAGAAGAAACACATAAATCGTCTAAAGAAATACAGAAAAAAAGATCAAACAGGTGAAGGAATTGAACAAAACTATCCAGAATCTAAAAATGTGGAAAAAAAAACAATAAAGAAATCACAAAAGGAGGCAACCCTAGAGTTGGAAAACCTAGGAAAGAAATAAGAAGTTACAGATGCAAGCATACCAAAAGAATACAAGAGATAAAACAGAGAATATCAGATGTAAAAGAACAATAAAAGATATTGGCATAGGAGTCAAAGAAAATACAAAAGTGCAAAAACCTCCTAACCCAAAATGTACAAGAAATTCAGGAAACAATGAAAGGACCAAACCTAATAATAATACAAATGGATGAGAATGAAGATTCCCAATCCAAAGGGCCAGAAAACACCTTCAAAAAAGTCACAGAAGAAAACTTCCCTAAGCAAAACAAAGACATGGCCATAAATGTACAAGAAGCCTACAGAACACCAAATAGTTTGAACCAGAAAAGAGATACCTGTCACATAATAATAAAAACACTAAATACACAGAACAAAGAAAGAATATTAAAAGTGGTAAGGAAATAGTTCAAGTAACATATAAAGGCAAACATATCATAATTATACCAGACTTCTCAAGATAGACTCTAAAGGCCAGAAGATCATGGATGGCTATCAAGCAGACCCTAAAAGAACAAAAAATGCCAGCTCAGGCTACTACACCCATCAAAACTATTAATCACTATAGGTAGAGAAACCAAGATAATTCATGCAACAGCAAATTTAAACAATATCTTTTCACTAAACTTGCCAGAGGATAGTAGAAGAAAAACTCCAAAACAAGGAGAGACACTACACCAAAGAAAGACAAGAAATGAATTATATCAGAACAATCCCAAAAGAAGAGAACCACAAAAACATAATATACCTCTAACAACAAAATTGACAGTAACCATCACTCATTTTTCTCTAATAACCTCTCAGCATAAATGGATTCAATTCCTCTATAAAAGATTTAGGCTAACCGACTGGATATGGAAATAGGACCCAGCATTTTACTGCATACAGGAAACATACTTCACTGACAAAGCAAATGGTCCCAAGTAACAAACTAGAGTAGCCATTCGAATATCCAATAAAATCGACTATAAACCACAGGTTATCAAAGGGAATGGGAAGGACACTTCATACTCATCAAAGGAAAAATACAGCAACATGATCTCTCAATTCTGAACATCTTTTCCCCAAATACAAGGGCAAACTTATTTGTAAAGGGAATATTACTAAAATGTAAAATATCATGAACCTCACACAATAATAGTGTGAGATTTCAATACCCCATTCATACAAATGTACAGATCATTGAAACAGATTAAGCAGAGAAACAATAAAACTAATGGAGGTTAGAATCAAATGGATTTGACAGATGTATACAGAACATTTTACCCTAAAACAATAGAGTAATCAGTCACAAAACAGGCCTCAACAGTTACAGAAAGGTAGAAATAATACCATGCATTCTATCAAATCACCACAGACTAAGACTGGTCTACAATAACAACAAAAGTGACAGAATACCCACATATACATTGATGTTGGACAATGCTCTACTCAAAGATAAGTTGGTCAAGGAAGAAATAAAAAAAGAAATTAGACTTCTTAGAATTTAATGGAAATGAAATAACAAAATACCCAAATTATGGGAAACAATGAAAGCAGTGCTAAAAGGAAAACTCATAGATCTGAGTGACTGCAGAGAGAAATAGGAGAGACCATATGTCATTTGCTTCTCAGCACAACTAAAATCTGTAGAACAAAAAGAAGCAAATACACCCAAGAGGAGTAGAAGGCAGGAAATGATCAAATTCAGGGTGGAAATCAACCAAGTAGAAACTAAAAGTACTACAAATAGTATCAACAAAACCAGGAGCAGGTTCTATGAGAAAATCAAGAAGATAGATAAACCCTTAGCCAGACTAACAAAAAGCACAGAGACTCTATCCAAATTAACACAATCAGAAATGAAAAGGGAGACATAACAACAGAATCTGAGGATGTTCAAAAAATCATCAGATCCTACTATAAAAGGCTATATTCAACACAACTGGAAAATCTGGAGGAAACAGACAATTTTGTGGGAAATAGACAGATACCAGTTACCAAAGTTAAATCAGGAATAAATAAACCATCTAAATAACTCTCTACCTCCTAAAGAAATAGAGGTATTTATTAAGTCTCTGGACCAAAAATAGCCCAGGATCAGATGGGTTTAGTGCAGAATTCTATCAGACCTTCATAGAAGACCCCACATCAATACTGTACAAACTATTCCACAAAATAGAAACAGACAGAGCACTACCAAATCTCTTCTATGAAGCCAAAATTCTGCTTCTACCTAAACCACACAAAGACCCAACAAATAAAGAGAACTGCAGACCAATTTCTCTTATGAATATTGACGCAAAATACTCAATAAAATTCTCACAAATCAAATCCAAGAACACATCAAAATGATCATCCATCATGGTGAAGTGGGCTTCATCCCAGAAATGCAGGGATGGTTCAATATACAGATATCCATCAAAGTAATCCACTAAATAAACAAACTCTAAGATAAAAAGCACATGATGAGTTCATTGGATGCTAAGAAAGAATTTGACAAAATTTAACACCTCTTTAAGTTAAAAGTCCAGGGAAGATCAGGAAGTCAAGGCCCACAGCTAAACATAGTAAAAGCAATATAAGGCAAACCAGTAACTAACATTAAACTAAATGGAGAGAGACTTGAAGCAATCCCACTAAAATCAGTGACTAGAAAAGACTGCCCACTCTCTCTCTAGTTATTCAATATAGGACTTGAAGTCCTAGCCAGAGCAATCAGACAGCAAAAGGAGATCAAAGGGATACAAGTTGGAAAGGAAGAAGTCAAAATATCACCATTTCCAGATGATATGACAGTAGACAAAAGTGACCCCAAAATTTGCACTACAAAACTACTAAGCCTGATAAACCACTTCATCAAAGTGGCTGGGTATAAAATTAACTCAAACAAATCACTAGAGTTCCTTTACTCAAAGGATAAACAGGCTGAGAAGAAATTAAGGAAATGACACACATCACAATAGTCCCAAACAATATAAAATACCTTGGTGTGAACTTTTACCAAGCAACTGAAAGATATGTATGGCAAGAACTTCGACTCTGTTAAGAAAGAAGTTGAAGTAGATCTTAGAAAGTGGAAAGACCTCACATGCTCATGGATTGGCAAGATTAATATCTTAAAAATGGCCATATTGCCAAAAGCAATCTACAAATTCAATGCAATCCCCATCAAAATTCCAACTTAATTCTTCATGGAGTTAAAAAGAACCATTATTTTTCTTTTTTTTTCTTTTTTTTTTTTTTTTTTTTTTTTTTTTACCAAAATTTGAATGCTTCATTCCTTCTTTAAAAGGGGAACAAGAATACCCTTGGGAGGGGATAGGGAGGCAAAGTTTAGAACAAAGGCTGTAGGAACGCCCATTCAGAGCCCGTCTCACATGGGGTCCATACATATACAGCTATCAAACTAGATAAGATGGATGAATCAAAGAAGTGCAGACTGACAGGAACGGGATGTAGATCTCTCCTGAGAGACACAGCCAGAATACAGCAAATACATAGGCGAATGCCAGCAGCAAACCACTGAACTGAGAACAGGACCCCCATTGAAGGAATCAGAGAAAGGACTGAAAGAGTTTGAAGGGGCTTGAGACCCCATATGAACAACAATGCCAACCAACCAGCGCTTCCAGGGACTAAGCCACTACCCAAAGACTATACATGGCCTGACCCTGGGCTCCAACTGCATAGATAGCAATGAATAGTCTAGTAAGAGCACCAGTGGAAGGGGAAGTCCTTGGTCCTGCCAAGACTGAACCCCCAGTGAATGTGATTGTTTCGGGGAGGGCAGTAATGTGGGGAGGAAGGGGAGGGGAATACCTATATAGTAGGGGAGGGGTAGGGGATAGGGGGATATTTGCCTGGAAACTAGGAAAGGGAATAACAATTGAAATGCAAATAAGAACTATCCAATTTAATAAAGATGGAGGGGAAAAAAGGAAATAAAATGACCAAGTTTTGATGAAAAAAATTAGTATATCAAATATGTCAGTTGGAAACTGTGTTAAAGAGCAATTTTCAAAATCATTTGGAAAAACAAAAAGTACAGAAGAACAAAAACTATATTCAACAATAAAAGATCTTCTGGGGGAATCACCGTCCCTGACTTCAAGCAGTATTACAGAGCAATAGTGATTATAAAAAACTGTATATTATTGGTACAGAGAAAAGCAGTTAAATCAGTGGAATAGAATTGAAGACCCAGAAATGAACCCATAAACCTATGGTCACTTGATTGTTGGCAAAGGAGCTAAACCATCCAATGGAAAAAAGATAACATTTTCAACAAATGGTGCTGGATCAACTGGAGGTCAGCATGTAGATGAATGCAAATCGACCCATTCTTTTTGCCCTGTACAAAGCATAAGTGCACGTGGATCAAGGACCTCCACATCAAACCAGAAACACTCAAACTAATAGAAGAAAAACTAGGGAAGCATCTCGAACACATGGGCACTGGAAAAAATTTCCTGAACAAAACACCAATGGCTTATGCTCTAAGATCAAGAATCGACAAATGGGATCTCATAAAACTGCAAAGCTTGTGTAAGGCAAAGGACACTGTGGTTAGGACAAAACGGCAACCAACAGATTGGGAAAAGATCTTTACCAATCCTACAACAGATAGAGGGCTTATATCTAAAATACACAAAGAACTTAAGAAGTTAGACTGCAGGGAGACAAATAACCTTTTTAAAAATGGAGTTCACTCTCTGCACCCAAATCCCGTGGAGGGAGAGCTAAACCTTCAGAGAAGCAGACACGCCTGGGAAACCAGAAGAGACTGCACTCTGCACACATTACTGATTCCAGAGGAAAACACCAAACGCCATCTGGAACCCTGGTGCACTGAAGCTCCCGGAAACGGCGGCACAGATCTTCCTGGTTGCTGCCGCCTCAGAGAGCTCGGGGGCAGCACCCCGAGACCAAACTTGAGCCTCGGGACCACAGGTAAGACCAGCTTTTCTGCTGCAAGAGACCTACCTGGTGAACTCGGGACACACAGAGGCAGAATTCCTGTAGGACCGGGCACTTCCTGTGTTTACCGGGAGAACCACACCCACGGATCCTGGCCCGCAGCAGCTCTCTGCTCCCAGACCCCGTGGGAGAGAGACCTCACCGCCTGGTCAGGTGGGCACTCCTGAGGCTGCAGAGCGGAAGAGACCACCAACACTGCCCACCCCTGCCCACATCCCTGGCCCAAGAGGAAACTGTATAAGGCCTCTGGGTTCCCGTGGGGGAGGGCCCAGGAGCGGCAGGACCCCTGCGCCTGAGACACCGCCGGAACCTGAAGGAAACAGACCGGATAAACAGTTCTCTGCACCCAAATCCCGTGGGAGGGAGAGCTAAACCTTCAGAGAGGCAGACACGCCTGGGAAACCAGAAGAGACTGCACTCTGCGCACATCTCGGACGCCAGAGGAAAACACCAAACACCATCTGGTACCCTGGTGCACTGAAGCTCGGGGAAACGGCGGTGCAGATCTTCCTGGTTGCTGCTGCCACAGAGAGCTCGTGGGCAGCACCCCTCGAGTGAACTTGAGCCTCGGGACCACAGGTAAGACCAACTTTTCTGCTGCAAGTGACCTGCCTGGTGAACTCGAGACACAAGCCCACAGGAACAGCTGAAGACCTGTAGAGAGGAAAAACTAAATGCCTGAAAGCAGAACACTCTGTCCCCATAACTGGCTGAAAGAAAAGAGGAAAACAGGTCTACAGCACTCCTGACACACAGGCTTATAGGACAGTCTAGCCACTGTCAGAAATAGCAGAACAAAGTAACACTAGAGATAATCTGATGGTGAGAGGCAAGCGCAGGAACCCAAGCAACAGAAACCAAGACTACATGGCACCATCGAGCCCAATTCTCCCATCAAAACAAACATGGAATATCCAAACACACCAGAAAAGCAAGATCTAGTTTCAAAATCATATTTGATCATGATGCTGGAGGACTTCAAGAAAGACGTGAAGAACTCCCTTAGAGAACAAGTAGAAGCCTACAGAGAGGAATCACAAAAATGCCTGAAAGAATTCCAGGAAAACATAAATAAACAAGTAGAAGCCCATAGAGAGGAGACACAAAAATCCCTGAAAGAATATCAGGAAATCATAAATAAACAAGTAGAAGCCCATAGAGAGGAGTCACAAAAATCCCTGAAAGAATTCCAGGAAAACACAATCAAACAGTTGAAGGAATTAAAAATGGAAATAGAAGCAATCAAGAAAGAACACATGGAAACAACCCCGGATATAGAAAACCAAAAGAAGAGACAAGGAGCTGTAGATACAAGCTTCACCAACAGAATACAAGAGATGGAAGAGAGAATCTCAGGAGCAGAAGATTCCATAGAAATCATTGACTCAACTGTTAAAGATAATGTAAAGCGGAAAAAACTACTGGTCCAAAACATACAGGAAATCCAGGACTCAATGAGAAGATCAAACCTAAGGATAATAGGTATAGAAGAGAGTAAAGACTCCCAGCTCAAAGGACCAGTAAATATCTTCAACAAAATCATAGAAGAAAACTTCCCTAACCAAAAAAAAAAGATACCCATAGGCATACAAGAAGCCTACAGAACTCCAAATAGATTGGACCAGAAAAGAAACACCTCCCGTCACATAATAGTCAAAACACCAAACGCACAAAATAAAGAAAGAATATTAAAAGCAGTAAGGAAAAAGGTCAAGTAACATATAAAGGCAGACCTATCAGAATCACACCAGACTTTTCGCCAGAAACTATGAAGGCCAGAAGATCCTGGATTGATGTCATACAGACCCTAAGAGAACACAAATGCCAGCCCAGGTTACTGTATCCTGCAAAACCTTCAATTAACATAGATGGAGAAACCAAGATATTCCAAGACAAAACCAAATTTACACAATATCTTTCTACAAATCCAGCACTACAAAGGATAATAAATGGTAAAGACCAACATAAGGAGGCAAGCTATACCTAGAAGAAGCAAGAAACTAATCGTCTTGGCAACAAAACAAAGAGAAGAAAAGCACACAAACATAACCTCACATCCAAATATGAATATAACAGGAAGCAATAATCACTATTCCTTAATATCTCTCAACATCAATGGCCTCAACTCCCCAATAAAAAGACATAGATTAACAAACTGGATAGGCAACGAGGACCCTGCATTCTGCTGCCTACAGGAAACACACCTCAGAGACCAAGACAGACACTACCTCAGAGTAAAAGGCTGGAAAACAACTTTCCAAGCAAAAGGTCGGAAGAAGCAAGCTGGAGTACCCATTCTAATATCAAATAAAATCAATTTTCAACTAAAAGTCATCAAAAAAGATAAGGAAGGACACTTCATATTCATCAAAGGAAAAATCCACCAAGATGAACTCTCAATCCTAAATATATATGCCCCAAATACAAGGGCACCTACATACGTAAAAAAAACCTTACTAAAGCTCAAAACACACATTGCACCTCACACAATAATAGTAGGAGATTTCAACACCCCACTCTCATCAATGGACAGATCATGGAAACAGAAATTAAACAGAGACGTAGACAGACTAAGAAATTCATGAGCCAAATGGACTTAACGGATATTTATAGAACATTCTATCCTAAAGCAAAAGGATATACCTTCTTCTCAGCTCCTCATGGTACTTTCTCCAAAATTGACCATATAATTGGTCAAAAAACGGGCCTCAACAGGTACAGAAAGATAGAAATAATCCCATGCGTGCTATCAGACCACCACGGCCTAAAACTAGTCTTCAATAACAATAAGAGAAGAATGCCCATTTATATGTGGAAATTGAACAATGCTCTACTCAATGATAACCTGGTCAAGGAAGAAATAAAGAAAGAAATTAAAAACTTTAGAATTTAATGAAAATGAAGGTACAACATACCCAAACTTATGGGAAACAATGAAAGCTGTGCTAAGAGGAAAACTCATAGTGCTGAGTGCCTGCAGAAAGAAACAGGAAAGAGCATATGTCAGCAGCTTGACAGCACACCTAAAAGCTCTAGAACAAAAAGAAGCAAATACACCCAGGAGGAGTACAAGGCAGGAAATAATCAAACTTAGAGCTGAAATCAACCAAGTAGAAACAAAAAGGACCATAGAAAGAATCAACAGAACCAAAAGTTGGTTCTTTGAGAAAATCAACAAGATAGATAAACCCTTAGCCAGACTAATGAGAGGACAGAGAAAGTGTGTCCAAATTAACAAAATCAGAAATGAAAAGGGAGACATAACTACAGATTCAGAGGAAATTCAAAACATCCTCAGATCTTACTATAAAAGCCTATATTCAACAAAACTTGAAAATCTTCAGGAAATGGACAATTTCCTAGACAGATACCAGGTACCGAAGTTAAATCAGGAACAGATTAAACCAGTTAAAGAACCCCATAACTCCTAAGGAAATAGAAGCAGTCATTAAAGGTCTCCCAACCAAAAAGAGCCCAGGTCCAGACGGGTTTAGTGCAGAATTCTATCAAACCTTCATAGAAGACCTCATACCAATATTATCCAAACTATTCCACAAAATTGAAACAGATGGATCACTACCGAATTCCTTCTATGAAGCCACAATTACTCTTATACCTAAACCACACAAAGACCCAACAAAGAAAGAGAACTTCAGACCAATTTCCCTTATGAATATCGACGCAAAAATACTCAATAAAATTCTGGCAAATCGAATCCAAGAGCACATCAAAAGAATCATCCACCATGATCAAGTAGGCTTTATCCCAGGCATGGAGGGATGGTTTAATATACGGAAAACCATCAACGTGATCCATTTTATAAACAAACTGAAAGAACAAAACCACATGATCATTTCATTAGATGCTGAGAAAGCATTTGACAAAATTCAACACCCCTTCATGATAAAAGTCCTGGAAAGAATAGGAATTCAAAGCCCATACCTAAGCATAGTAAAAGCCATACACAGCAAACCAGTTGCTAACATTAAACTAAATGGAGAGAAACTTGAAGCAATCCCACTAAAGTCAGGGAATAGACAAGGCTGCCCACTCTCTCCCTACTTACTCAATATAGTTCTTGAAGTTCTAGCCAGAGCAATCAGACAACAAAAGGAGGTCAAGGGGATACAGATCGGAAAAGAAGAAGTCAAACTATCACTATTTGCAGATGATATGATAGTATATTTAAGTGATCCCAAAAGTTCCACCACAGAACTACTAAAGCTGATAAACAACTTCAGCAAAGTGGCTGGGTATAAAATTAACTCAAATAAATCAGTAGCCTTCCTCTACACAAAAGAGAAACAAGCCTAGAAAGAATTTAGGGAAACGACACCCTTCATAATAGACCCAAATAATATAAAGTACCTCGGTGTGACTTTAACAAAGCAAGTAAAATATCTGTACAATAAGAACTTCAAGACACTGAAGAAAGAAATTGAAGAAGACTTGAGAAGATGGAAAGATCTCCCATGCTCATGGATTGGCAGGATTAATATAGTAAAAATGGCCATTTTACCAAAATGATCTATAGATTCAATGCAATCCCCATCAAAATACCAATCAATTCTTCAAAGAGTTAGACAGAACAATTTGCAAATTCATCTGGAATAACAAAAAACCCAGGATAGCTAAAACTATCCTCAACAATAAAAAAGGACTTCAGGGGGAATCACTATCCCTGAACTCAAGCAGTATTACAGAGCAATAGTGATAAAAAAAACTGCATGGTATTGGTACAGAGACAGACAGATAGACCAATGCAATAGAATTGAAGACCCAGAAATGAACCCACACACCTATGGTCACTTGATTTTTGACAAAGGAGCAAAATCCATCCAATGGAAAAAAGATAGCATTTTCAGCTAATGGTGCTGGTTCAACTGGAGGTCAACATGTAGAAGAATGCAGATCGATCCATGCTTATCACCCTGTACAAAGCTTAAGTCCAAGTGGATCAAGGACCTCCACATCAAACCAGACACACTCAAACTAATTGAAGAAAAACTAGGGAAGCATCTGGAACACATGGGCACTGGAGAAAATTTCCTGAACAAAACACCAATGGCTTATGCTATAAGATCAAGAATCGACTAATGGGATCTCATAAAACTGCAAAGCTTGTGTAAGGCAAAGGACACTGTGGTTAGGACAAAACGGCAACCAACAGATTGGGAAAAGATCTTTACCAATCCTACAACAGATAGAGGCCTTATATCCAAAATATACAAAGAACTCAAGAAGTTAGACCGCAGGGAGACAAATAACCCTATTAAAGATGGGGTTCAGAGCTAAACAAAGAATTCACAGCTGAAGAATGCGGAATGGCTGAGAAACACCTAAAGAAATGTTCAACATCTTTATTCATAAGGGAAATGCAAATCAAAACAACCCTGAGATTTCACCTCACACCAGTGAGAATGGCTAAGATCAAAAACTCAGGTGACAGCAGATGCTGGCGAGGATGCGGAGAACGAGGAACACTCCTCCATTGTTGGTGGGATTGCAGACTGATACAACCATTCTGGAAATCAGTCTGGAGGTTCCTCAGAAAATTGGACATTGAACTCACTGAGGATCCAGCTATACCACTCTTGGGCATATACCCAAAAGATGCCCCAACATATAAAAAAGACACGTGCTCCACTATGTTCATCGTAGCCTTATTTATAATAGCCAGAAGCTGGAAAGAACCCAGATGCCCTTCAACAGAGGAATGAATACAGAAAATGTGGTACATCTACACAATGGAATATTACTCAGCTATCAAAAACAACGACTTTATGAAATTCGTAGGCAAATGGTCGGAACTGGAAAATATCATCCTGAGTGAGCTAACCCAATCACAGAAAGACATACATGGTATGCGCTCATTGATAAGTGGCTATTAGCCCAAATGCTTGAATTACCCTAGATGCCTAGAACAAATGAAACTCAAGATGGATGATCAAAATGTGAATGCTTCACTCCTTCTTTAAAAGGGGAACAAGAATACCCTTGGCAGGGAAGAGAGAGGCAGAGATTAAAACAGAGACTGAAGGAACACCCATTCAGGGCCTGCCCCACATGTGGCCCATACATATACAGCCACCCAATTAGACAAGATGGATGAAGCAAAGAAGTGCAGACCGACAGGAGCCGGATGTAGATCGCTCCTGAGAGACACAGCCAGAATACAGCAAATACAGAGGCGAATGCCAGCAGCAAACCACTGAACTGAGAATAGGACCCCTGTTGAAGGAATCAGAGAAAGAACTGAAGGGCTTGAAGGGCCTCGAGACCCCATATGTACAACAATGCCAAGCAACCAGAGCTTCCAGGGACTAAGCCACTACCTAAAGACTATACATGGACTGACCCTGGACTCTGACCTCATAGGTAGCAATGAATATCCTAGTAAGAGCACCAGTGGAAGGGAAGCCCTGGGTCCTGCTAAGACTGAACCCCAGTGAACTAGACTGTTGGGGGAGGGGCGGCAATGGGGGGAGGTTTGGGAGGGGTACACCCATAAGGAAGGGGAGGGTGGAGGGGGATGTTTGCCCGGAAACCGGGAAAGAGAACAACACTCGAATGTATATAAGAAATACTCAAGTTAATAAAAAAAAAAAATGGAGTTCAGAGCTAAACAAAGAATTCACAGCTGAAGAATGCCGAATGGCTGAGAAACACCTAAAGAAATGTTCAACATCTTTAGTCATCAGGGAAATGCAAATCAAAACGACCCTGAGATTTCACCTCACACCAGTGAGAATGGCTAAGATCAAAAACTCAGGTGACAGCAAATGCTGGCGAGGATGCGGAGAAAGAGGAACACTCCTCCATTGCTGGTGGGATTGCAGACTGATACAACTATTCTGGAAATCAGTCTGGAGGTTCCTCAGAAAATTGGACATTGAACTGCCTGAGGATCCAGCTATACCTCTCCTGGGCATATACCCAAAAGAGACACTCATACTAGTAGAATAAAAAGTGGGCACGAGTCTCAAACACATTGGTACTGGGGAAAATTTCCTGAATAAAATACCAATGATTTATGCTCTAAGATCAAGAATCCACAAATGGGACCTCATAAAACTTCAATGCTTCAGGATGGCAATGGACACTGTCCTTAAGACAAAACAGCAAAAAATAGATTGGGAAAAGATCTTTACCAATCCTACATCTGATAGAGGCCTAATATCCAAAATATACAAAGAACTCAATACTCCAGCGTTAGACTCCAGAGAGCCAAATAACCCTACTAAAATGGGGGGGTACAGAGCTAAACAAAGCATTCTCAGCTGAGGAATATTGAATGGATGAGAAGTCCCTAAAGAAATGCTCAACATCCTTAGTCATCAGGGAAATGCAACACAAAACAACCCTCAGATTCCACCTCACACCAGTCAGAATGGCTAAGATCAAAAACTCAGGTGACAACAGATGCTGTCGGGGATGTGGAGAAAGAGGAACATTCCTCCATTGTTGGTGGGATTGCAAACTGATACATCTGTTCTGGAAATCAGTCTGGAGGTTCCTCAGAAAACTGGCCATTCCACTAGCTGAGGACCCAGATGTACCTCTCCGTGGCATATACCCAAAGGATGCTCCAATATACAACAAAGACTCAAGGTCCACTATGTTCATAGCAACCTTATTTATACTAGCCAGAACCTGGAAAGAACCCAGATGCCCGTCAACAGAAGAATGGATACAGAAAATGTTGTACATCTACACAATCAAGTACTACTCAGCTACCAAAAACAATGACTTCATGAAATTCATTTGCAAATCGATTGAATTAGAAAGTGTCCTCATGAGTGAGGCAACCCAATCACAGAAAAGCACACATGGTATGCACTCACTCATAAGTATGTAGTAGCACAAAAGCTTGAATTACCCAAGACACAATCCACAGACCACATGAAGCTCAAGAAGAAGGATGACCAAAATGTAGATGCTTCACTCTTTTTTAAAGTGAGGAACAAAAATATTCATACTTGGGGATATAGAGGCAGAGTTTGGAGCAGAGACTGAATGAACAGCCATTCAGAGCCTTCCCCATATGTGGCCCATATATATATATATATCTCCACCAAAACTAGATTAAGATTGATGAAGGTAAGTGCATGCAGACAGGAACCCAATATAGATGTCTCCTGAGAGACACCACCAGAGCATGTCAAATACAGAGGCAAATGCTAGCAGCAAAGCATTGAACTGAGAATGGGATCTCTGTTGGAGGAATTAGAGAAAGAATGGAAAGAACTGAAGGGGCTTGCAACCCCATAGGAACAACAATGCCATCCAATCAGAGCTCCCAGGGACTAAGCCACTTCTCAAAGATTATACATAGACTGACCCATGTCTCCAACTGCATATGTAGCAAAGGATGACCTTGTTGGGTACTAATGGAAGGAGAAGGACTTGTTCCTGCCAAGGTTGTACCCCCAGTGTAGGGAAATGTCCAGGGGGAAAGGAGTGGATATGGAGGGGAATATTTTAGAGAAGAAGGAGAGGGGAATAGGATAGGGGCCTATAATCGGGAAAAAGGGAAAGGGAATACCATTTGAAATGTAAATAATAAAACACACAATAAAAGAAAAAAATGTTATAAAAAACAAACCAACAACAACAACAGGAAGAAATAAAACCACTAAGCAAACATAACCACAGTTATTTACCACATAATACCCACTGTGTTTCTATGGTACCCAACAGTTGAGTATATTTTCTTTTACATAGAGACACTGGAAAGAACAGACTGAAGAAATAAATAAATAAGGGCATGGTGCCTTTATCTCAAGAAGTGAATTCTGGCAAGTCAAACAGGTATTCTGAAAAGTAACAAGTGTTCTTGACTCCTCAGTTGACTCCATGGTAGATACTTTCAAGACAATGTATTTTTTCATAAAGAAATATCATAAAGAAAAATTTCCATTCCATTATGTCTTAGGGCCTTAAATATAAGAATAGAATTTTAGTTTCTAAAATATATATTTGAAAACAATTTAAAATTCTGCCACCACCAAGAGTCAATAAAGACAAATCAAAGAACAGCCTTCTGGTATTGCTAGTAGAAATGTGGCTACTCTTCCAAGAGTTTTAAAATTTTGTCATTATACTGTGAAAGGCAAATTCAACTAATTAATTGTACTTACAGAAAACAATTCCTTATGCAGGCCTATGTATAATTGGATTCAACAACAGCAGAATTCACAGCAGCCTCACTCATCATAGCTCACACTAAGAGGAACTACCTATCAGTTTCTAATATAAATTATTTTATATACACATAATGGAGTGCTCTATAGCATGGAAATCAACAAAGTTTGACACACACAACACTGATGGGTCATTTGGAAAACTAGACCTGAAGGACTGAATGCACGCACACACACTCATGTCCTTTCTTTTCTCCCATACTCTATGATAGTTGGAAATTTTTGAAAGAAAATGTGGATAGGAATACTGCAAGGTTTCTTTGAGGGGAAGATTTTTAAAGTAGATATGACAGCGATAACAGCTAGAGTCATTTGTAAAGTTGTACAGCAGGTATGGAAAGTATAATAGTAGATATGGCTAGTAGAAATTGAACCTGACCATAGGAAGAGAAATAGACAAATGTGAGCAAGAGAAGAAAGGCCAAGGGAACTAAGTTCTTAAAAAGAACCAAGAGCAAGAGGACCAAAAGGAGCACCAAAAGCCCAAGAATACATGGTCAAAATGTCTGGGATTATAGAAAAAAGAAGCTGAGAGGATGAAAGACAAACTCACGGACTAGAAAGGTTTAGGGTATGGGGCAGGAGAGAGAAGTGGTGAGATAAGCCAGGACTCTGTTATAAGTACTCGCAATGCTATGAGCATTTGACAGCAAGCAACTGCTTTGATATATTAATAAACACCAGTTCAGAGTGGTTTTAGAGAAAAAGAAAAATGAGACTTTTAAACTGTGTATGATGGTGGGTAGGAGATAAAGTCTTTCCAGAGGCAACTTGCTTATAAGTTAATAGCAATGAAGCTCTGTTCCTTCTACACACTTCTCTGCCATAAACTTTGTGCTCCAAGGAGTGACAGAAAGTTCCCCTTTGGCTTCCTAATCAAGTCCTTGGAGTTGTTTGTGTAATTTACACTTCTTTTTTTTTCTACCAGGAATTCAGGACCAAGGTGTTTAAAATTTACTTTACACTCTTGTGGAAATACTGTCATATACGTCATGGTTGAGTTGATAATCATCCATCTTCTGGGAAGAAACACCAGGAGAAAATTAACTTTTAAATCAGGACTAGTGTCTCAGTACTGCTTTAGCAAAGATCCACTTTCATGGTGACACACATTGTCATAGCATCATTGAGCAATAAGGTGAGTGACCAATGCATAGAAATTGTAAGAGCTAAATGCTTTAAAAAGCAGTCATTGAAGAAGTCATGCTCCTGTTAATTGATGCATAGTATTCATTTCTTCCCCCAAGTACCTTTCTTTATATTAGTTGCACTTGAAATATGTATTCTGAAATACTTCAAATACTATATTGAAAAGAAGGAAGTAGGGAACAATCGAAGGAAAGCAGAAAGTGAAACCAGGGGAGAAAAGAGGAGAGAGGTGGGGGAAGAAAGGAAGGAAGGTAGGTAGGAAAAAGAAA
Source organism: Rattus rattus (assembly GCF_011064425.1). NCBI lineage: Eukaryota > Metazoa > Chordata > Mammalia > Rodentia > Muridae > Rattus > Rattus rattus. The sequence continues at coordinate 175,014,031 of NC_046155.1, read as the reverse complement.
GGTGACAGAAAAGGTAGGGTAGGAAATCAGGGATCTGATGTTAGTTTATGGAAAGGGAACTTGAATGAGCTTTTGATGAAAGTGAATATTTTCAACTCAGGGCAGAGTCCACTCTGTCCAGTCCTCTCTAACTTGCGTGATCCTCTTCTTCACATAAGCTGTTACTGAGGCTCTTATCACTGTTATCACATTTTCTTCTTTCCTCGAACTTTGCCTCGAACTTTATCTTTTTTACCATCTCCATATTCTTTATCTTATTTCTTTCTCTTTTCACATGACTCTACATAGTTCTCAGCTTTGAAAGAAAGATTTATTTGGAATCTGTATTTTTCTTTACAGATGACACTGGGGATTACTACCACAGAATTGCAAAAGCTGGAAAAGTCGTGAGCTACCTCCAAATAATATGCTAAACATCTGGGGTGCTTTTATTCTTTCTCTTCCTCCCATTCAGTCACTGACATATATCTGGAAAGCTCTGCATTCTGCTTTTGTGTCTCAATAATAAGATCATAGGAATGTGTGAAGTAGAACACTGATATGAATAAATTAAATTGTTTCATCAATTATAGAATTATATAGGATGATGCTTTTACCACAAAAAATTTTGTAGGTGCTTGAAGATTTAGGTAAAATTTGAATGAATTAAAAGTACAGAGTACCTACATGTTAGGATTATATTTAATGTCTTGATATTTCGGCTTTTTGGAAATATGACAAATTTTTTCCTGATTCTACTTCCAAGTTTATAAAATATAGCCAGAAACTGGTAGCTATATGTATCCAACTCACATTATGTGCAAGAACATACAGATGCAGGGCTGTTGGCATTTGAAGCCTGTCTACTTCACCCTAGGTGCTTCTGGAAAATAGACACAGGTATGATTGTCTTTATTCATACTTCTTGGCAATGTCTAGAATTTCAGACATTATTGATCACTGTGAAACCCACCCAAAATAACAACAACAAAACTCCAGAAATTATATTCCTAATAGACATATTTTTCTTACAGACAAAAATATAAACTTTTCATTGTGACCTTAAACTCAATATCACTAACTTATTAAACAAAGACAGTTTTGAATTTAGATGGCCACATGTGTTGCTCTCTTAGTTACCAGAACTCCTCATGTGTTAACCACAATACCCTTACATTTAGCATTGGAACTAATGTCAAACTATAAACAATTGTCATGTAACCAGTCTGAGTATACAGTTCAGTTGAGTGAATAATGGTTCTATTGTTCTGCAGCTGATCTTCATCATAAACACAAAACTCTCAATACTTGAAATGAACATTACTTTCTACTCTCATTCCTGTTGATTATCATTCAAATGTCTTCTTAAACATTCATTATGAAATTCATTTATTGTTGGGGAGAGCATGTGTACACAAGACAGCATATATGCGTGGAGGTTAGAAGATATGTTTGGGGACTGTGTCTGTCCATCCATGATTGAGACTCTGGATTAAACTTTGGTCATTGGGCTCTTGGAAAGCATATTTACCTGCTGAGCAATCTTACTGGCCTCATTGTTTTACTTTCTGTGAATTTGGAATTGAGCATTGTAGTTACCACAGATAAATAGTCAGCATGAGTTGTCATAAAATTTAATATAGGGTCTGTTATGGTCATCTATATTTTAGAATGTGTCAACTTTCATCATTGAGAATAAATGCTACACCATTGTTTGTGAACACCATGTTATCATCATGCGTGTCTTTGTTGATAAACAACATGTGGACTGACTGCATCTTTCAGCTGCTGGAATGATTCTGCTATGCAAATGACTATGAAGGTACCGCTTCAAGACCCCGATTTTAATTCTCTTTTACTCATAGTTTAAAGACACATTGTCGTATTACCCTCCTCTTGATTCCATAACCTTACCTCTTACCTCTTACCCTTACCTCTGACCCATTTTCTAGTTTTACAGCCTATATCCACTTTCTTTCAATACTTACACACATGTTGACATTATGATCCATATCCTTGTTTCAGAAAGAACATGTGGGGTTTTTTTTCCTATGACTCTCTGCTATCTTGCTGAATTCTTTGCAAGTTTATCTAGTTCTTGAAATTTTCATCATATCATTTTCTTTTACAGATGAATGAAATTCCACTGTGCCTAGATAGCACACTTTCATTGTGTACTGATGAACCTCTAGGAGGAACGTCACTTCTTTGATATTGTGAATAATGTAGTACTTTACATTGGGATCCAGTATCTTTGTGGTAGTATATAGATTCCTTGGGGTATATGGCCAACATTATATAGCTGTTGTCATATTGTAATCCTCTGTTTGGATGGTTAGTTGCAACCATCCTCATCTGTATCAGCAGGGCTCTGGCAGAGCCTTTCTGGAGACACACATATCTGGCTCCTGTCAGCAAGCACTTCTTGGCATCAGCAATAGTGACTGTGTCTGGCGGCTGCATATGGGATGGATCCCCAAGTGACATAGTCTCTGGATGACCTTTACTTCAGTCCCTGCTCCACACTTTGTCCCTTTATTTCCTCCTGTGAGTATTTTTTCTTTCTTTTTTTTTTTTTTCTCCGTCCTAAGAATGAATAAAGCATCTATATTTTGGTCTTCCTTCTTTGTGGCCTTCATATGATCTGTGAATTTTTCCTTAGGTATTCTGAGCTTTTAGGCTACTATCCACTTATCGGTGAGTGCATACAATGTGTGTTCTTTTGTGACTGGGTTAACTCACTCAGGATGATATTTTGTATGTTTTAATACATATTTATAAGCTATGTTATGGTCTCTCTTTGCCATTCTTATTAGCACCCCATCACTTTGTTCCCATAATTACATGCAATTTTAAAACACACATCATTTAAAACAAGATAATTTTTTAAAATTAAATATTTTAAATATTCTGAATGTTATTTTCAAATATTTTCTGCTGTTATTCATGATGAATTTTAATTATTTCATTTGAACTTCAGAAATAACAATGGCATATGTTAAACTTGCTATAGTTGAAAGCTGACCCCAGTCACTGTGTTTAGTCAAAAGAAATAAATACATTAAGCTTCCTTGTTTACTTTTATGATTTTTGAGAACATCATTCTTTGTGTGTAACAGTGACTGTCCTGGAAAGGTTTCTGTAGACAAGAGTTCTCAAATCTTCTTCAAATCTGTCTTCCTCCATTTTAACAGCCACTTCAATCATCATGGTCCATGACCCTCCAAGCTTCTGTGAAAATTGCTTCATGTCTCCCTTGCCCCACATGTATGGGTTATAGCTGCTTATAAATTAATATTCTCTCTCTCTCTCTCTCTCTCTCTCTGTGTGTGTGTGTGTATGTGTGTGTGTGTGTGTGTGTGTGTGTGTGTCCTTGGCCAAGCTTGAGCCTACCCCAGATTTGTGTTTCAAAGATCTTTACTTACTTATTTCTTATGCCTGGGCTTATGTAGGCACTGAGCCACCACACTTCCTGAAAAACAAAACAAAACACAACAAAACAAAGAAAAACAAAATAAAATCAACTAACAAATGAGCCAGAAAGAGGTCAACCACAACATCCAGAGAAATCATTAAATTTTAGTAAACATATCTAATATTTTTCATTGAAAGAGTGGAGAATATGTACTTATATAAAGAGAAAACTTTTAAACATTTTTCAGTGAAAGAGCTTGATAAATTCAATAAAGTGACAATTATATTCTTTAAGTTAACTCTATGAAATAATGGACACTCAGTTTAATTCCAGAGTCTCAATGATAATAAATTTATTTACATTTTTAACAGGAATGAAAATGACACCTGCAAACTTGGCAATGGGAATATTTCTCTTCTTTCACATTACTTTGGGAATTCTTGGTAATTATGTAATACTGTTTTATTATGTCTTAGTGATAGTCACCAGAAAGCGTTTAATGCCCAAAGACGTGATTATAGAGCACTTGACTTTTGCTAACTGCTTGACTATCATTTCAAAAGGCATTCCAGAGACACTGTCAGACTTGGGATTTAAAGACTTCCTGGATGATATGGGATGTAAATTGATACTTTATATTTACCGAATAGTGAGGGGGATGTCCCTGTACGCTATGTGCCTACTGAGTTGTTTCCAAGCAATCACAATCAGCCCCAGCACCTCCAAGTGGATGATGTTTAAACACAAAGCCACCAAGTACATTGGTCCTTCCTGCTCAGTTAGTTGGCTTGTGAACCTGCTTCTAAACATCTTGACTCCAGCAAGAGTGTTAGGACCCAGTTACAACAAAAATGTAACTAACATAGTGAATTATGGATACTGCTCATGGTTTACTTCTAGAAATATGGCAACTGCACTGTATGTGTTTCTACTCTGCTTCTCTGATGGCTTGTGTCTGAGTCTCATGGCCTGCTCAAGTATCTCCATGGTAAGTATCCTCTACAGTCACAAAAGACAAGTCAAGCATATCCATGGTGCTCAGCATTTTCTAAAAGTCTCTCCAGAGGACCGAGCCACCCAAACTATCCTCATCCTGCTATGCACATTTGTCCTCTCTTACTCAATCTCTTCTGTACATGTAATCTTTACAAGCTACTCCAAAGAATCAGGAATATGGGGAATGAGTATATTTATATTTCTAGAAATATGCTTTCCAATATATTTCCCCTTTGTTCTCATCAGCAATTTCAAGTCTAGTTGCACCCTGTTGCACCTTCTATAATAAGAAATATCTTCCTCCAAATATTGCTTGAGCCAAGGTAATTTTAATCTTCTTGTATATTGTATTATATTATATATTGTAGAATGACAAGACTGCAGTTTGAAAATGTCAATCATCATTTTTTTCATCCTTATTGAATACTTTATGTATTTATATTTCAAATGTTATCCCCTTTGTTGGTTATCCCCTCCTCCATTCCCTCTCTCCCTGCTTCTACAGGGATGCTCCCTGATCTGCACACATACTACCAACTCACCACCCTGGAATTCACCTACACTGGGGAATCAAGCCTTCACAGGAGCAAGGGCTTCTCCTCCTATTGATGCCAGAGAATAACATCCTATGCTACATATATAGCTGGAGTCATGGGTTTCTCCATGTGTAATCTTTGGTTTGTGGTTTAGGCCCTAGGAACTCTGGAGTGGGGTGGGTTTGGGTTGGTTCATATTGTTTTTTTATGGGATTGCAAACCCCTTCAGTTCCTTGAGTCCTTTCTCTAGCGCCTCCATCGGGGTCCCCTTGCTCAATCCAATGGTTAGCTGAAATCATGTGTATCAGTAAAACTCTGGCAGAAGCCTCTCAAGACACATCCATATCAGGTTCCTGTCAGCATGCACTTCTTGGCATCAGCAATAGTGACTGGGTATGGTTGCTGGATATGGGATTGATCCCCCAGGTGGGGCAGTCTATGAATGGCCTTTCCTTCACCCTCTGCTCCATTCCTTGTACCTGAATTTCTTCCTGTGAGTTCTTCGTTCCCCCTTCTAAGAGGAACTGAAGCATGCACATTTTGGTCTTCCTTATTCTTGAGTTTTATGTGGTCTGTGAATTGTATCTTGGGTATTCTGAGCTTTTGGGATAATACCCACTTAAGAGTGAGTACACCCCATAGGTATACTTTTGTGACTGGGTTACCTAACCCAAGATGATATTTTCTACTTCCATCCATTTGTCTATGAATTTCATGAAGTCATTGTTTTTAATAGCTGAGTAGTACTATAATGGATACTCGTAGCACATTTTCTGTATCTGTTCTTCTGTTGAAGGACAAGTGGGTTCTTCTTAGCTTCTGGCTATTATAAATAAGGCTGCTGTAAACATAGTCAAGCATATGTCCTTGTTATATGTTGGAGCATCTTTTGGGTATATGCCCATGAGAGGTATAACTGGGTCCTCAGGTAGTACTATGTCCAATTTTCTGAGGAACCATGAGACTTCTTTACACAGTCGTTGTACCAGCTTGCAATCCCACCCACAATGAAGGAGTGTTCCTCTTTCTCCACATCCTCAGGATCTGCTGTCATCTGAGTTTTTGATCTCAGCCATTCGGACTAGTATGAGGTGGAATCTTAGGGTTGTTTTGATTTGTATTTCCCTGGTGACTAAGGATGTTGATCATTTTTTTAGGTGGTCTCAACTCAATATTCCTCATTTGAGAACAATTTGTGTACCTATGTACCCGATTTTTAATAGGGTTATTTGGTTCCCAGGAGTCTAACTTCTTGAGTTCTTTGTATATATTAGATATTAGCCCTCAGTAGGATGTAGGATTGGTACAGATATTTTCCTAATCTGTTGGTTGCCACTTTATGCTATTGACAGTGTCCTTTGCCTTACATCAGCTTTGCAATTTTATGAGGTCCTATATATTGATTGTTGTTCTTAGAGTGTAAGCCATTGATGTTCTGTTCAGGATATTTTCCCATGTGCCTATGTGTTCAAGGATCTTCACCACTTTCTCTGCTATTAGTTTCAGTTCATCTGGTTTTATGTGGAGTTCCTTGATCCACTTGGACTTGAGCTTTGTACAAGATGATAAGAATTGATCAATTTGTATTCTTCTATATGCTGACTGTCAGTTGGACCAGCACCATTTGTTGAAAATGCTGTCTTTTTTTCTGCTGGATGCTTTTAGCTCCTTGTCAAAGATCAAATGACCATAGAAGTGTGGGTTCATTTCGGGATCTTCAATTCTATTCCATTGATCTACATGCCTGACTCTGTAACAATGTCATGCAGTGTTTTATCATTATTGCTCTGCAATACAGCTTGATGTCAGGGTTTATTCCCCCCAAAAGTTCTTTTACTGTTGAGAATAGTTTTTGCTATTCTGTCTGTCTGTCTGTTGTTGTTGTTACAAATTAATCTGCAAATTGCTCTTCCTAACTCTATGAAGAATTGAGTTGGAATTTTGATGAGAATTGCATTGAATTTAGAGATTGCTTTTGGCAAGATAGCCATTTTTACTATATTAATCCTGCCAATCCATGAGCATGGGAGATCTTTCCATTTTCTGAGATCTTCTTCAATTTCATTCTTCAGAGATTTGAAGTTCTTGTCATACAGATATTTCACTTGCTTGGCTGGAGTCACACCGAGGTATTTTATATTATTAGTGACTATTGTGAGATGTGTCACTTCCCTAATTTCTTTCTCAGCTTGCTTATCCTTTGTGTAGAGAAAGGCCTCTGATTTGTTTGAGTTAATTTGATATCTAGCCACTTAACTGAAGTTCTTTTTATCAGGTTTAGGAGTTTTCTGATGTAGTTTTGGGGGTCACATAATACATTACCATATCATCTGCAAATAGTGATATCTTGACTACTTCCTTTCCAGTAAGTATCCCTTTGATCTCTTTTTCTTGTTTTATTGCTCTGGCTAGAACTTCGAGTACTATATTGAGTAGATAGGGGAAGTGTGGGAAGCCTTGCCTAGTCCATGATTTTAGAGGAGTTGTTTCATGTTTCTGTCTATTTAGTTTGATGTTGGCTATTGGTTTGATGTATATTGCTTTTACTATGTTTAGGTATGGGCCTTGAATTCCTGATCTTTCCAAGGCTTTTATTATGAAGGGGTTTTGAATTTTGTTAAATGCTTTCTCAGGATTAATGAGATGTTTATGTGTTTTTTCTTTGAGTTCATTTATATAGTGAATTACATTGATTGATTTCTGTATATTGAATCATCCCTGCATCTCTGTGATGAAGCCTACTTGATCATGGTGAATGATCGAATTGATGTGTTTTTTGATTTGGGTTGTGAGGATTTCCTTGAGTATTTTTGCATTGATAAACATTAGGGAAATTGGTGTGACATTCTCTTTCTTTGTAGGGTCTTTGTGTGGTTTAGGTATAAGCATACTTGTAGCTTCAAAGGAGGAATTGGGTAGTATTCCTTCTATTTCTATTTTGTGGAATAGTTTGAAGAGTATTGGTATTAGGTTTTCTTTGAATGTCTGATAGAATTCTTTACTAAACCCATCTGGTCTTGTGTTTTATTTGATTGAGAGACTTTTAATGACTGCTTCTATTTGTTTAAGGGTTATGGAAGTGTTTGAATGGTTTATCTGAACCAGACTTAACTTTGGTACCTGATATCTGTCTAGAAAATTTTCCATTTCATCCAGATTTCCAGTCTTGTTGAGTATAGGCTTTTTTTAGTAGCCTGATAATTTTTTTTTAATTTCCTCAGTATCTGTTGTTATGTCTCCATTTTCATTTCTGATTTTCTTATATTGGATACTTTCTCTGTACCCTCCAGTTAGTCTGCATAATGGTTTATTTATCTTGTTGATTTTCTCAAAGAACCAGCTCTTGGTTTTGTTGCTTCTTTGCATAGCTCTTTTTGTTTCTACTTCATTATTTCAGCCCTAAGTTTGATTATTTCCTGTCTTCTACTCCTTTTGGATGTATTTGCTTCTTTTTGTTCTAGAGCGTTCGCATGTGTTTTTAAGCTATTATTGTGTGCTCTCCTCAGTTTCTTTTTGGAAGCACTCAGAGCTATGAGTTTTCTTCTTAGCACTTCTTTCATTATATCCCATAACTTTGGGTATATTGTGCTTTCATTTTCAACACATTCTAAACAGTATTTAATTTCTTTGTTTATTTCTATCTTGACCAAGTTATCATTGTGTAGCGTGTTGTTCAGCTTCCATGTGTAAGTGGGCTTTCTGTTGTCGTCTTTATGTTTGCTTGTTTATTTTGTTTTGTTTTCTTTTATTGTTGTTGTTTTTTAAGAAGAGTCTTAGTCAGTGGTCATCTGGTTGGATATATGATATTATTTCAATCTTCTTGTATCTGTTGAGGTCTGTTTTGTGACTGATTATATGTTCAATTTTGGAGAAGGTACCATGAGGCGCTAAAAAGAATGTATATTCTTTTGTTTTAGGATAAAATGTTCTATAGATATCTGTTAAAATCATTTTGTTCATAACTACTGTTAGTTTCACTGTGTCTCTCTTTAGTTTGTGTTTCCATGATCTGTCCATCAATAAAAGCAGGGTGTTGAAGTCTCCCACTTTTATTGTTTGTGATGCAGTGCATGCTTTGAGTTTTCGTAAACTTTCTTTTATGAATGTGAGGAATGACCAGCTTTCTCTGGACAGAATTTGGGTATGAAGGTGTGTGGGACAGCCTTATCTCCTGGAACAGATGGAGATCAAATGGACTGGTTCCAAGCTGTTCTGTGGTTCCTGTGCTCTGTATACTCCTGTTGGCTCCCTCTTTGCAACTGGGGTGAATGCAGTGGTCTCACCTGTGGGCTTAGGAATGAGAGCACTCCTGGGAGACCAGCTCTCTCTAGGCAGGATTTGTGAACATCAATCATCTTTTAAAAGACTTTTTTTTTCATTGACTTTTTCATATTTGTTTTATTATAATGTTTTTTTCTTTCACAGTATTTATTATCTAGTTATAAGCAGTTTTTCAAATACATAGAATCATCCTATTATGTGAGTTATCCAGTAATTCTCAACTTATTTTATTCATAAAATAAAAATTACACCTGTGAGACCAAACCTTATGAATATAAATATATTCATACATGTGCTCATATCTTCATTTTTCCTGCATGTCTGTCTGTGTACCACACACATAAATATTCTTCCAGAGGACAGAAAATAGCCTTAAACTCAGTAGAACTGGAGTTATAGACACTTGTGTACAAACTTTAGTGCAGGAAATAAAATCCGAGTCCTCTAGAAGAGCTATCAGTCACCAACCTATCTCCTAGGCCCTGAATTTTTTTAATCATAGTTTAATTTTTTATTTTGTGTGGTGTGTTTGTGCCTCAGTGCATGTACACATACCATGGCCATTGCCTGATGCATACAGCTACAAGAAGAGCACGTTGGATCCTCTAGAACTAGTTAAATGCATGTTTGAGCCACCTAGTATACTTGCTAGGAATAGAACTCCATTTTTTCTTTTTCTTTCTTTTTTTTTCTTTTTTGAAAAATCATGATGAGCTTTTCCCCAGTGAGGCAGATTTCCATCCCCTAACCGTTGTTCATTGCTTCTAGTATGTTGTTACTATATCTTCAAATGTCACCATTTGCTTGCAAATTTTGCAGAAAAGTAAAGTAACATATGTTCCCTTAAAAATATTAGCTTCACAAGGCAATTATTACATTTTCTTTCATGTAAAATCAAGGCACAAATAGGAATCAAATTATAAATTACTGAGATCAAAAGAACCCCAGAAAGAGTAAAATGGGGATATAATGAGGTAATTAAGGATAAATATGACATAATCATACAATGTAAATGAATGAAAGTATCATAATATAATCATTATGAAGTTTAATTAATGTGTAATTTAAAATATAAAGTAATTAAAACATGTCATCATCCCCTGTGACATTTTCTGTTCATTTTACTCTTATTACATTTCATGTGCTATAACATCCACTTTCTACAAGGTTAACTAAAATATTTTAATTGTGTTTAAATTCCATTCTTTGCATAAATTTACATGTTTAGGGAAATATATCTCTGGGGTGTTCCTTTCTCCTTATAATAACTTTATAATAACTTTTCCTAGAAGAAAAGCACCATTTTTCTACAAAAAAGAAATATGACTGTTCAGTCCCCTAGAATATGCACATACCACTAAACCATGTGCTTACAACTGACTTTCTAAAAGTTCCAACATTTCCATGTTGTATCATATATAAAATGGAATTTGGTGGGGAAACCCTCAATATCTGACTTTAGTGACATTCTTATGAGGGATTGACTTATTGCTTTCTAAATAATTTTGATACCATCAAATTTCCTCCAGTTGGATTTAGATGGTCTGTATCTGTCTACACTTCCAAGTTTGTTTCATTCAGATACCTGATCTTTAGTTTTGTTCCCACTTATCATTTCATAGAACAAGAAATATTTTTGTTATTTTTTGTATAAAACTGAATATATTTTTAATCTTCTCTGATTCAATTATTTGATCTCTTAGCATTCTAGGCATATTACCAAAATGTCATTTAGTGACCACCTTAAAATGTCTGAGGATTTTACGGTCATATTTTTGTTTCTTCTGGACAGTAATTTGTCTTATCTTATTATGAAGTATTTTTCCATGATTTCAGTGTAAACATATTTTAAAGAATAAAAGTTGCTAATGCTACAGTTATTCTTGCTTAAAATTTTTTTCATTAAATATTCTTTATAAACCATCTTCTTGGTAGTGCCACTATAATAATGACGTTACATGATAACAATAATGTATATTATATCATATGATATATGATAATAATAATAATAACAGAACTGTGAACATTTATTCATAAAATAAATTGAAAGCCTCATTTTAAGAATATTTACAAGGTATTTAGAAAGCCATTCATGTTGCATCTAATCCATGAAGTAATATTAAATGTTGTACCCATTTTATAGGAAAGAAAATTAAAATAAGTAAATTGGCTAAATATGTTCTCATAAAATAGAGTGGTTAAGCTATTTAATCTCACCACAAAGTCTGTTCTCACTTCTATGTTTCGAGGCTAAAGAAAAGGAGAGTCCTCCATGAGCCATTCCTTCCTCCTCTCTCCTTAAATGCTTCACCAAGATGACAGTCTTCCAAATACTGAATGATCTTTTTTTTTTTTTTTTAACTTGAGTATTTCTTATATACATTTCGAGTTTTTATTCCCTTTCCCTGTTTCCGGGCAAACATTCCCTTCTCCCTTCCCCTTCTTTATGGGTGTTCCTCCCATCCTCCCCCTTGCCGCCCTCCCCCAACAATCTAGTTCACTGGGGTTCAGTCTTTCTTGCTCTAAAATTTTCACGAGAATATTCTATTTTTTTCTACCACAAACACCGCCATTGTGATAAAAATATAGGTGCTGAAAGATAAGATAATGCTGCTTTGTAGAAAAAAATTATCTAGTCTTAATAACTCAACCAGGGTTATGTGATGTAATGTGTGATTTATAGGATATGTATAGCAAGTTCTCTGTGACATATGCTACAATAGTACTACGTATGGATCATTGTACACCTCATTGTTCAGGCAAACATTTAGCTTCCATAATACAGGAAATAGTATTATGCAGCAACATAATCTAAGTAAAATTGGATAGATAAGTGTTTTATTAACTCTGTGCAATGTTTCTATTAGCTTGAAGTTATCTCATATCATATCATTTTTTAAAAATTCAGTAGTTGGCCAAAATAATAAAACTTCTCAATTTTTGTATTATGGAAATGGAAATGCTCCTAAAATTTATAGAAAATGTTTTCAGAATATTGAATTGAAGAAAAAAGTTTTCTGGAAAGCAGACACACAATAATGCTAGCTATCAGAGAGGCAACCAAATTTAGGAAATATGTAATACCATCTGATAGATGTGTTATTTATTTTATTGTTGACAACCAAACAAAGGCAACTCAAAGAAGAAAAGGGTTCTCTCCCAACACACCCTCACAGTCATATAAACAATGAAATGTAGCATTCACAAGTCCATACCGTCAACAAATGTGTCCAATAGTTTTAATAGACCACACAGTAGCAAAACTAATGTTTTGAGGTAGAGGGAAAATAAACTTCTGGTTCATCAGTCTTAAAACCATCAGAAATATGTATATTCTGATAGTTGTCACACACGTGATAAGAACCACTGCTCTACATTCACCATTCACCACAGCACAAGGTTAAAGTAAAATCATGAAAATGAGGATGAATGGAGTATAAGAGCCAGACATCATGGAGAATCAGAGGAAAACAGTGACAACTGGCTATGCAGGACCACTGCATTCATGAATTCTCTACAGTTGTACTTTCCAATATTAGGCAAGCACAATACTAGGGTAGGAATCTTTCTAGAAATTAGGGGTGGGGATTAGGAGACACCAGCACTAACTGAGGAGCAATGGAAAGTTACTGGAATTGATAGAAAATATCAGTTTTCTATAAAGATGTGGCCCCTAGTGGGTCAACCATGCTCCAGTGTGTGGCCTCAAAAATGTATGATTGTATAATCAATAGAAATTGACTTGGTGTACTATAAATAATAGAGGATGTGAAGGTATAAAGTTGGGAATGTGGGATGAATAGAGGATTTACCATGTGACTATGATCTAAGTGCACATATACATATCAGACATTCTCAAAGAGTAATAAACATACTATTCTTTAAATATACTTAGTCATAATTTTATCTTAAGTGTAGGAATTGAAACACATACATGTGAGTACTACACACCATTTGTAAGAAATTTTAGAGCAAAATAACCCAAAATAAGAGACTGAAATGTTCCTCAGCTGAGAATTATTTGTTTAGCTCTATACCCCATTTTTAATAGAGTTATTTGATTCTCTGGAGTCTAACTTCTTGAATATATATATTGGATATTAGCTCTCTATCAAATGAAGGATTGGGAAAGATGTTTCCCAATCTCTTGGTTGCCATTTTGTCCTGTTTATCTTTTGAATAGAGGAAGGCTACTGATTTGTTTGAGTTAATTTTTTACCCAGCCAATTTGCTGAAGTTGTTTATCAGGCTTAGTAGTTCGCTGGTGGAACTTTTGGGAGCACTTAAGTATATCATCATGTCATCTGCAAATAGTGATATTTGGACTTCTTCCTCTGTCCCTTTGACCTCCTTTCATTGTCTGATTGCTCTGGCTAGGGCTTCGAGGATTATAAGTAGGGAGAGAGTGGGCAGCCTTGTCTAGTTTCTGGTATTAATGGAATTGCTTCAAGTTTCTTTCCACTTAGTTTGATGTTGGCTAGTGGTTTGTTGTATATTGCTTTCACTATGTTTAAGTATGGGCATTGAATTCCTGATCTTTCCAAGATTTTTATCATGAAGGGGTGTTGAATTTTGTCAAATGCTTTCTCAGCATCTAATGAATGATCATGTGGTTTTTTTCTTTGAGTTTGTTTATATAGTGGATTACTTTGATGATTCCCATATATTGAATTATTGCTGCCTCCCTGGGATGAAGCCTACTTGATCATGATGGATGATCATTTTGGTGTGTTCTAGGATTCAGGTTGCAAGAATTTTATTGAGTAGCTTTGCATCAATATTCGTAAGGGAATGGCTGAGAAGGACCTAAAGAAATGTTCAGCATCCTTAATCATAAGGAAAATGCAAAACAAAACAAACCTGAGATTCCACCTCAAACCAATCAGAACGGCTAATATAAAAAGCTCAGATGAAAACAGATGCTGGTGAGGATGTGGAGAAAGAGGAATGTTCCTTCATTGTTGCTGGGATTGTAAGCTGGTACAACCACTCTGCAAATCAGTCTGGAGGTTCCTGAGAAAGTTGGAAGCTCAAGAAGGAGGACAACCAAAGTACAGATGCTTCAATCTTTCTTAAAAGAGGGAACAAAAATATTCATAGGAGGAGATATGGAGACAAAGTTTGGATCAGAGACTAAAGGAATGGCCATTCAGAGCCTGCCCCACCTGGGGATCCTGCCCATATACAAACAACCACCAAACCCAGGCAATATTACTGATGCCAAGAAGTGCATGCTGACAGGACCCTGATATAGCTGTCTCCTGAGAGGCTCTGCCAGAACATGACAAATATAGAGGCGAATTCTAGCAGCCAATCATGGAACTGAGAACAGGGTCCCCATTGGAGGAGATAGAGAAAGGACTGAAGGAGCTAAAGGGACTCTCAACCCCATAAGAAAAACAATACCAACCAACCAGAGCTCCCAGGGATTAAATCACTACTCAAAGAGTACACATGGACAGACCTATGGCACAGCTTCATATGTAGCAAAGATAGCCTTGATGGGCACCAGTGGAAGGAGAAATCCTTGGTCCTGCCAAGACTAGAGCCCCCAGTGAGAGGAACGTCAGGGTGGGGAGAAGGGAAAGGGTGGGTGCTTGTTGGGACACCCTCATAGATGAAGAAGGCAGGGGATGGGACTGGGGGTTTATGGACAGAAAACCAGGAAAGGGTATAACATTTGAAATGTAAATAAAAGAATAATCAATAATAAAGAGGCTATATGTTAAGTATCCCTATAAAATACTCTTTATATATGGTATAGAGTGCAGTATAGTTCATAAAGAATGAATAACCACTGCACAGTAAAAATATATCCATTTATAGAAAATGTGGCTTGAAGAATGGGATATAACAATATTCATTGCGTCTTCCTCCTCTGGAACTCTCAATTCAGCTGTTTTTAAGAGTTTAAGTAATCTCCAGTGATGTCTGGGCATTGGAAAAAGCTCCAAGATTCTGACACATTCATCACCAACTTCTTGTTCTTAGCATTGGGTCGTCTTCTGCATCCCTCCTTATGACATTGTGGGCTCACAGAATTGGATTCTTCCTAATTAACGCTTAATTGCTTCTTTGGATTTGCTCCTGTGATTTGGACACATGCAATGACACATAATTGGTCAAAAGTCACTTAATGTATATAAGAAATACTCAAGTTAATAATAATAAAAAAAAAGTCACTTAAAGGTTCCCTTATGTAGATGGTGCTATGGATTGAGTTTTGAGTTCAAAGATACTCCTGTCACCAAAGTACATGTGAGAGTACAGGTGTGTTCAGTGCCAGACAGTGCCTGGGAGTGAGTGTGGAGCTGTGATGTTGGATTATTACAGCAGTGTGGTCTTGGAATTGGCATTTATCTCTCAAGAATTCTGATCCTATGTTCTCACATATAGTTCATTGCATAGTTGTAAAAATTGTCCTAGTTTTCAGTTTTGGATCCCAAAAGCTTTGGGAACAAAGTCTAAAAATGGTAGTAGAATGAAACAGTGAAAGAGGCAACCAGAATGATTCTGAAGCACAATATAGGAAAGACAGATGATGAACCAGAGTCCTCTCTCTCCAGAAAGAAAGGGGCATGTATTTTCTATTTGGGAAAAATGATGTTTGATAGACATGATGAGATGACTATGGTCTGGGGAGACATTAAAATTGTGTGACCAAAAACAAGTAGTTTTTTATTCTCTATTTTCTTTTACCCACACATACACACACATGATCAGGCACACGCACGTGTACTTGCACATGCACATGCATGTGTGTGTGTGTGTGTGTGTGTGTTGTCTACTGTATATATGTACATATGTATATTGATGTTTCTTGTTTTTTCAAAAGCGTGTCTTTTCGACTGGCATGCTCAGTAACTCACTTAGAAGTTGCAATTGACTTTGTATCCCAATCCTTTTTGCTTCTTACTTCCCAGTACAGCATTCTAGGGCTGCCTTACTGCTTCATGCACCCTTTCTGTTTGTCTATTTGATTTGGTTTTCTGTTTAGAAAATTTCTCCTTATGTAGCTCAGGCTGTCCTAAAATTAATGTAATCCAGGCTCATCTTAAAGTCACAGAATTGTGCCAGTCTCCTTTTCCTGTGTAGTAAGATTAAATGTCAGTGGTTTTATCTCACCATTCTTAGTGCTAGGATCAATCCTGTCATCTGAAATTTACATTCAGGAAGAAAATAGTGGCACACTGTGGATGGGATAGATTGTTTGCATAAGAATAGGTGTTTTCATGTGAATGCTTTTTCTGACCACTGTTGCTTTTAATTTACTAAAATGCAGAATGACATCAATAGGAATGAATACCAATGAAGAAAAATGATGGCATTTTATCCTGAAGATTCAATCCTTGGCATAACTTGTGGCTAATCCATTCCAAGAATGTTGCTTTCTAACTTTAACATGTGACATTTTTTTTTATTCCCTAAGGAGATGTACAGTTTAAAGTTTCAACACTTAAAATTTTCAGTGTTGTAGTCCTAGAGAACTTTACACTGCAAATTTCTAACCAATGAACTTCTGGTCTTCTTTTGGATTATGATATTTGTGGTTCTGTCCTTTATGCTGAGGTCCTTCAACATAAATCTGAAATACTACTCTATTCATTTAGACACCAATGTGTGAATTCCAGGGGATACAATTCAGACTAAAATTATAGTGCTCATAAATGCCAGTCCTAGTGTCAAATGCCTATAATCTCAGCACTCAGGATACAGAAACAGATGAATCTCTATGAGTTTGAGTCCAGCCTGCACTGCGTAGAGAACTCCAGGATAGCTAGAGCAATATAAAATGATAACATCACAAACAAAACAAAACAGAGCAGACAAGTACACACAAAAATGTGCAAAGTAATAGAATATCTATGGAACCCCAGCAATGGGAAGGCATAAGCCACTGAAATATAGTAAAAGGTTATTGTGATGGTTTGTATATGCTTGGGTCAGGTAGTGGCAATATTAGGAGGTGTGGACTTTCTGGAGTAGGTGTGTCACTGTGGGTATGAGTTTAATACCCTAGTCCTTGTTGACTAGAAGTCAGTCTTCTCTTATAGGCCTGCATATGAGGATGTAGACCTTTCAGCTCCTCCTTCACCATGCCTTCCTGGATGCTACTATACTCCCTCCTTGATGATACTGTACTGAATCTCTGAACCTGTGAGCCAGGTCCAGTTAAATGTTGTCCTTATAAGAGTTGCCATGGTCATGGTGTCTGTCCACAGCAGTAAAACCTTAACTAAGACAATCATGCAAAATTACTTAGTGCATTTGTGAACATACTATAAGACTCTGTTTTGCAAAAACATGCAAACAACAAAAAATAGAAAAGGAAGGAAAAGAAGAGAAAAAAAACTACTTATTTTTGTCACACCATTTTAATACTTCTCCAGACTACATATAGTCCTCACAACATGTCTATCAAACATCATTTTTCTAAGAACAAAAATACATTTTTCTCTCTTTGACTACAAAAAATGAACATAGTTTAGCCTCTGCCTTTGCTATGCTGTGTTTTAGACACCTCCTGGATACCTTTTACCCTCTGCATTCCACTTGCAAAAGTTTGTTTGAACTTGTTCACTGAAACACTTTGGATATAAAAAGAGACCTCTGGAAATTAGGAAATGTTAACAACTATGGAATGAGCATATGCACAAATACAGAAACAGAATTCCTGGAAGATAAATGCTGATCTTACTATTTCTTCTAGAGTGGTACTGTCTTCTTTCACCACAGCGACCTCCTATTCATCTTTAGGGTGCAGTCTCCTTCCAGGGAATCATCAAGAATTGCATTGGAGATGCAGAACTGGAGCTGAGTTAGGATTCTGCGTGCGACTCAACCATTACGAAAAGGTTCTTCCCCTTATTTTGTTTGCTTGCTTGCTTTTTATTGCTGTGGTTAATCTACTGTCAGATAAGGATGAAGCCAACTAAGACAGAACTCAGTTGATTTTTCACATTAATGATGCGTTTCTTCTCCTCAATTTATAGTTTCTACATATCCAGCCATTACTGAAACAGATTCTCAATCACAAAACAGATAACAATCTACCAATCAAATCGTTCTAGAGACTCACAAAAGGATGGGTTCACAGCTCAGAAAATCTTATAACTCTAAGTCAAAAGCAAATAATCTTAAGTTGAAAAATATAAAGTTTACTCTAACCCAGGGTTCTGTTGTGAAGTCTGGAAATGGCATCTCTAGCTCAAGTGTTCAGCTCTACTTTTGTCAAAATGACAATGGCTTCTGGGTAAAGCAGGAGCTCCAAAGTCTTTGGAAGATATTTTTTTTTTGTTTGTTAAACTACCTTTATATTATAAAGTTGGTCAAATACATAAATTTGCCTTATTTTATTTTATTTTTTATTTTTTTTTAGTTATTGTTTTTATTTATTTTTCTTTTATGTGTGTTGGTGTTTTTTTTTTTTTTATTATTAACTTGAGTATTTCTTATATACATTTCAAATGTTATTCCCTTTCCTGGTTTCCGGGCAAACATCCCTCCCCCCCTCCCCTTCCTTATGGGTGTTCCTCCCAACCCTCCCCCATTGCTGCCCTCTCCCCAACAGTCTAGTTCACTAGGGTTCAGTCTTAGCAGGACCCAGGGCTTCCTTCCACTGGTGCTCTTACTAGGATATTCATTGCAACCCCACGAGGTCAGAGTCCAGGGTCAGTCCATGTATAGTCTTTGGGTAGTGGCTTAGTCCCTGGAAGCTCTGGTTGGTTGGCATTGCTGGACATATGGGGTCTCGAGCCCTTCAAGCTCTTCCAGTTCTTTCTCTGATTCCTTCAACAGGGGTCCTGTTCTCAGTTCAGTGGTTTCCTGCTGCATACGCCTCTGTATTTGCTGTATTCTGGCTGTGTCTCTCATGAGTGATCTGCACTCACATTTTGATCATCCGCCTTGAGTTTCATTTGTTCTAGGCATCTAGGGTAACTCAAGCATTTGGGGCTAATAGCCACTTATCAATGAGTACATACCATGTATGTCTTTCTGTGATTGGGTTAGCTCACTCCAGGATGATATTTTCCAGTTCCAACCATTTGCCTACGAATTTCATAAAAGTCATTGTTTTTGATAGCTGAGTAATATTCCATTGTGTAGATGTACCACATTTTCTGTATCCATTCCTCTGTTGAAGGGCATCTGGTTCTTTCCAGCTTCTGGCTATTATAAATAAGGCTGCGAATGAACATAGTGGAGCACGTGTTTTTTTTATATGTTGGGGCATCTTTTGGGTATATGCCCAGGAGAGGTATAGCTGGATCCTCAGGCAGTTCAATGTCCAATTTTCTGAGGAACCTCCAGACTGATTTCCAGAATGGTTGTAGCAGTCTGCAACCCCACCAACAATGGAGGAGTGTTCCCCTTTCTCCACATCCTCGCCAGCATTTGCTGTCACCTGAGTTTTTGATCTTAGCCATTCTCACTGGTGTGAGGTGAAATCTCAGGGTTGTTTTGATTTGCATTTCCTTATGACTAACGATGTTGAACATTTCTTTAGGTGTTTCTCAGCCATTCGGCATTCCTCAGCTGTGAATTCTCTGTTTAGCTCTGAACCCCATTTTTAAATAGGGTTATTTGTCTCCTTGCTGTCTAACTTCTTCAGTTCTTTGTATATTTTGGATATAAGGCCTCTATCTGTTGTAGGATTGGTAAAGATCTTTTCCCAATCTGTTGGTTGCCGCTTTTGTCCTAACCACAGTGTCCTTTGCCTTTACAGAAGCTTTGCAGTTTTATGAGATCCCATTTGTCGATTCTTGATCTTAGAGCATGCCATTGGTGTTTTGTTCAGGAAATTTTTCCAGTGCCCATGTGTTCCAGATGCTTCCCTAGTTTTTCTTCTATTAGTTTGAGTGTCTGGTTTGATGTGGAGGTCCTTGATCCACTTGGACTTAAGCTTTGTACAGGGTGATAAGCATGGATCGATCTGCATTCTTCTACATGTTGACCTCCAGTTGAACCAGCACCATTTGCTGAAAATGCTATCTTTTTCCATTGGATGGATTTGGCTCCTTTGTCAAAAATCAAGTGACCATAGGTGTGTGGATTCATTTCTGGTCTTCAATTCTGTTCCATTGGTCTATCTGTCTGTCTCTGTACCAATACCATGCAGTTTTTATCACTATTGCTCTGTAATATTGCTTGAGTTCAGGGATAGTGATTCCCCTGAAGTCCTTTTTTATTGTTGAGGATAGTTTTAGCTATCCTGGGTTTTTGTTATTCCAGATGAATTTGAAAATTGTTCTGTCTAACTCTTTGAAGAATTGGATTGGTATTTTGATGGGGATTGCATTGAATCTGTAGATCGCTTTTGGTAAAATGGCCATTTTTACTATATTAATCCTGCCAATCCATGAGCATGGGAGATCTTTCCACCTTCTGAGGTCTTCTTCAATTTCTTTCTTCAGTGTCTTGAAGTTCTTATTGTACAGATCTTTTTTACTTGCTTGGTTAAAGTCACACCCCAGGTATTTTATATTATTTGGGTCTATTATGAAGGGTGTCGTTTCCCTAATTTCTTTTCTCGGCTTGTTTTTTTTTGTGTAGAGGAAGGCTACTGATTTATTTGAGTTAATTTTTATACCCAGCCACTTTTGCTGAAGTTGTTTATCAGCTTTTAGTAGTTCTCTGGTGGAACTTTTTGGGATCACTTAAATATACTATCATATCATCTGCAAATAGTGATATTTGACTTTTCTTTTCCGATCTGTATCCCCTTGATCTCCTTTTGTTGTCTGATTGCTCTGGCTAGAACTTCAAGAACTATATTGAATAAGTAGGGAGAGAGTGGGCAGCCTTGTCTAGTCCCTGATTTTAGTGGGATTGCTTCAAGTTTCTCCATTTAGTTTAATGTTAGCAACTGGTTTGCTGTATATGGCTTTTACTATGTTTAGGTATGGGCCTTGTATTCCTATTCTTTCCAGGACTTTTATCATGAAGGGGTGTTGAATTTTGTCAAATGCTTTCTCAGCATCTAATGAAATGATCATGTGGTTTTGTTCTTTTTCAGTTTGTTTATATAATGGATCACGTTGATGGTTTTCCCAGATATTAAACCATCCCTGCATGCCTGGGATGAAGCCTACTTGATCATGGTGGATGATTGTTTTGATGTGCTCTTGGATTGGTTTGCCAGAATTTTGTTGAGTATTTTTGAGCTCAATGTTCATAAGGGAAATTGGTCTGAAGTTCTCTTTCTTTGTTGGGTCTTTGTGTGGTTTAGGTATAAGAGTAATTGTGGCTTCATAGAAGGAATTCGGTAGTGCTCCATCTGTTTCAATTTTGTGGAATAGTTTGGATAATATTGGTATGAGGTCTTCTATGAAGGTCTGATAGAATTCTGCACTAAACCTGTCTGGACCTGGGCTCTTTTTGGTTGGGAGACCTTTAATGCTTGCTTCTATTTCCTTAGGAGTTATGGGGTTGTTTAACTGGTTTATCTGTTCCTGATTTAACTTTGGTACCTAGTGTCTGTCTAGGAAATTGTCCATTTCCTGCAGATTTTCAAGTTTTGTTGAATATAGGTATTTATAGTAAGATCTGATGAATTTTTGAATTTCCTCTGAATCTGTAGTTATGTCTCCCTTTTCATTTCTGATTTTGTTAATTTGGACACACTCTCTGTGTCCTCTCGTTAGTCTGGCTAGGGGTTTATCTATCTTGTTGATTTTCTCAAAGAACCAACTTTTGGTTCTGTTGATTCTTTCTACGGTCCTTTTTGTTTCTACTTGGTTGATTTCAGCCTGAGTTTGATTATTTCCTGCCTTCTACCTCCTGGGTGTATTTGCTTCTTTTTGTTCTAGAGCTTTTTAGGTGTGCTGTCAAGCTGCTGACATATGCTCTTTCCTGTTTCTTTCTGCAGGCACTCAGCGCTATGAGTTTTCCTCTTAGCACAGCTTTCATTGTGTCCCATAAGTTTGGGTATGTTGTACCTTCATTTTCATTAAATTCTAAAAAGTTTTTAATTTCTTTCTTTATTTCTTCCTTGACCAGGTTATCATTGAGTAGAGCATTGTTCAGTTTCCACGATATGTGGGCATTCTTCCTTATTGTTATTGAAGACCAGCTTTAGGCCGTGGTGGTCCGATAGCATGGGATTATTTCTATCTTTCTGTATCTGTTGAGGCCTGTTTTTTGACCAATTATATGGTCAATTTTTGGAGAAAGTACCATGAGGAGCTGAAAGAAGGTATATCCTTTTGCTTTTAGGGTAGAACGTTCTATAAATATCCGTTAAGTCCATTTGGCTCATGACTTCTCTAGTCTGTCTACGCCTCTGTTTAATTTCTGTTTCCATGATCTGTCCATTGATGAGAGTGGGGTGTTGAAATCTCCTACTATTATTGTGTGAGGTAATGTGTTTTGAGCTTTAGTAAGGTTTCTTTTACGTATGTAGGTGCCCTTGTATTTGGGGCATAGATATTTAGGATTGAGAGTTCATCTTGGTGGATTTTTCCTTTGATGAATATAAAGTGTCCTTCCTTATCTTTTTTTTGATGACTTTTAGTTGGAAATTGATTTTATTTGATATTAGAATGGCTACTCCAGCTTGCTTCTTCAGACCATTTGCTTGGAAAGTTGTTTCCCAGTCTTTCACTCTGAGGTAGTGTCTGTCTTTGTCTCTGAGGTGTGTTTCCTGTAGGCAGCAGAATGCAGGGTCCTCGTTGTGTATCCAGTTTGTTAATCTATGTCTTTTTATTGGGGAGTTGAGGCCATTGATGTTGAGAGATATTAAGGAATAGTGATTATTGCTTCCTGTTATATTCATATTTGGATGTGAGGTTGTGTTTGTGTGCTTTTCTTCTCTTTGTTTTGTTGCCAAGACGATTAGTTTCTTGCCTCTTCTTGGGTATAGCTTGCCTCCTTATGTTGGGCTTTACCATTTATTATCCTTTGTAGTGCTGGATTTGTAGAAAGATATTGTAAAAATTTGGTTTTGTCATGGAATATCTTGGTTTCTCCATCTATGTTAATTGAGAGTTTTGCAGGATACAGTAGCCTGGGCTGGCTGCATTTGTGTTCTCTTAGGGTCTGTATGACATCAGTCCAGGATCTTCTGGCCTTCATAGTTTCTGGCGAAGAAGTCTGGTGTGATTCTGATAGGTCTGCCTTTATATGTTACTTGACCTTTTTCCCTTACTGCTTTTAATATTCTTTCTTTATTTTGAGCATTTAGTGTTTTGACTATTATGTGACGGGAGGTGTTTCTTTTCTGGTCCAATCTATTTGGAGTTCTGTAGGCTTCTTGTATGCCTATGGGTATCTCTTTTTTTAGGTTAGGGAAGTTTTCTTCTATGATTTTGTTGAAGATATTTACTGGTCCTTTGAGCTGGGAGTCTTCACTCTCTTCTATACCTATTATCCTTAGGTTTGATCTTCTCATTGAGTCCTGGATTTCCTGTATGTTTTGGACCAGTAGCTTTTTCCGCTTTACATTATCTTTGACAGTTGAGTCAATGATTTCTATGGAATCTTCTGCTCCTGAGATTCTCTCTTCCATCTCTTGTATTCTGTTGGTGAAGCTTGTATCTACAGCTCCTTGTCTCTTCTTTTGGTTTTCTATATCCAGGGTTATTTCCATGTGTTCTTTCTTGATTGCTTCTATTTCCATTTTTAATTCCTTCAACTGTTTGTTTGTGTTTTCCTGGAATTCTTTCAGGGATTTTTGCGATTCCTCTCTGTAGGCTTCTACTTGTTCTCTAAGGGAGTTCTTCACGTCTTTCTTGAAGTCCTCCAGCATCATGATCAAATCTGATTTTGAAACTAGATCTTGCTTTTCTGGTGTGTTTGGATATTCCATGTTTGTTTTGGTGGGAGAATTGGGCTCCGATGATGCCATGTAGTCTTGGTTTCTGTTGCTTGTGTTCCTGCGCTTACCTCTCGCCATCAGATTATCTCTAGTGTTACTTTGTTCTGCTAATTCTGACAGTGGCTAGACTGTCCTATAAGCCTGTGTGTCAGGAGTGCTGTAGACCTGTTTTACTGTTTTCTTTCAGCCAGTTATGGGGACAGAGTGTTCTGCTTTTGTGTGTGTAGTTTTGTCCCTCTACAGGTCTTCAGCTGTTCCTGTGGGCCTGTGTCTTGAGTTCACCAGGCAGGTCACTTGCAGCAGAAAAGTTGGTCTTACCTGTGGTCCCGAGGCTCAAGTTCGTTCGCGGGGTGCTGCCCACGGGCTCTCTGAGGTGGCAGCAACCGGGAAGATCTGCGCCGCCTCTTCCGGGAGCCTCCGTGCACCAGGGTTCCAGATGGCCTCCGGTGTTTTCCTCTGGAATCAGCAATGTGTGTAGAGAGCAGTCTCTTCTGGTTTCGCAGGCGTGTCTGCCTCTCTGAAGGTTTAGCTCTCCTTCCCACGGGATTTGGGTGCAGAGAACTGTTTATCCGGTCTGTTTCCTTCAGGTTCCGGCGGTGTCTCAGGCAGGGCTCCTGCCTCACCTGGGCCCTCTCCCACGGGAGCCCAGAGGCCTTATACAGTTTCCTCTTGGGCCAGGGATGTGGGCAGGGGTGGGCAGTGTTGGTGGTCTCTTCTGCTCTGCAGCCTCAGGAGTGCCCACCTGACCAGGCGGT
Organism: Rattus rattus; assembly: GCF_011064425.1. Lineage (NCBI taxonomy): Eukaryota > Metazoa > Chordata > Mammalia > Rodentia > Muridae > Rattus > Rattus rattus. The sequence goes on along the minus strand of NC_046155.1, from coordinate 174,989,254 downwards.
AAGGTATCTCTCCCATGGGTTCTGGGAGCAGAGAGCTGCTGCGGGCCGGGATCCGGGTGTGGGACTTCCGCAAACACAGGACGTGCCTGGTCCTAGAGGATTCTGCCTCTGTTGTCCCGATTCCACCCGCAAGTCACTTGCAGCAGATAAGTTAGTCTTACCTTTTGGTCCCGAGGCCTCGAGTTGGCTCTGGGGTTCTGCCCACGGGCTCTCCAGCGTGGCAGCGACCGGGAAGATCTGCGCCGCCTCTTCCGGGAGCCTCCGTGCACCAGGGTTCCAGATGGCCTCCGTGTTTTCCTCTGAATCAGCAAATGTGTAGAGAGCAGTCTCTTCTGGTTTCGAGGCGTGTCTGCCTCTCTGAAGGTTTAGCTCTCCTTCCCACGGGATTTGGGTGCAGAGAACTGTTTATCCGGTCTGTTTCCTTCAGGTTCCGGCGGTGTCTCAGGCAGGGCTCCTGCCTCACCTGGGCCCTCTCCCACGGG